>NC_056731.1:922533874-922648874 GCF_019279795.1 Protopterus annectens
AAGGTTTCGGGGACCGGCTCAAAGACCAGAGACCGGTTCAGAAAAACTGGCTCAGTGCACGGCTCCAAAGACTGTGGAGCTGATGACCGCACCTTCACAGTAAGGCTTGGAGCCGATGACTTGGGCTCCGAGGAAGCCTTAGAAGACTTCTACCCCTTTGATGACTGGTCTGGTCAGTCTTGTCCAAGGACTCCTGTAAATCTGGCTTCAATAAGCCTCTATCCACCAAGTTCCTTCATCTCTCATGTAAAACCCTGCTACTGAAGAAATGGCAGATAGAGCAATCCTCTAGGCCCCAAGAAATAAACGGAATTTGCATATGTGTCCGTGATGGACATAATCTGCCCACATTTTGGGCACTTTTTAAAACCTGATTTTTGTTTCTCCTTATGGTTAGACATACTAGGACAACATCACAGTAAATACCAATGGAGAAAAAGATTACTGAATAGCCAATCACACACAGACACTGCAAACTTTAACTACTAGAAACAATTCCGAGTTGTCAGACCAATGAACAACTGTCAAGCTAATCACAAAACACTGCAACTCTAAATCTAAGATAGAATATATACTTCTAATATCCACTATCTAAGCACACTATCATCTAATAATAAGCTAAACACACTATTAATTGTAATACTAAACGGGATAGGGATTAATAACTAAAGTATGGCCTAAGAGCAACCTCTCTGAAAAGGAAAAAAACTCGTCAAACTTTGATAAAGAAAATGCAAGCAAAGGCTAACTAGCCCAATAAGCAGTATAACTGTAAAAATTTGTAATACTATTCAGCTATATGCAGAAAAATTAGCAAAAAGAGGAAAATATATCACAAACTGGCCCAAGCTCTCCAACGACCTCTGATCTGTTGTAAAGGCAAATTAGATCTGAGGTAGCACATAGAGCATCATGGGATAGGGACCTGGCCTCGAGCTATTCTGAGATCGTCAGCTAGTAAAGCGGCCAACTCGGAACCCATGCGTAAGAATGAACGGCGAGACTGAACAACTTCACATCGGCTATTTTTGAGATGGCAGCACCAGATAATGTGCCGAGTTTACAACATTTTCTGGGTATTGTCAATTATATGGGCAAGTTTATACCAGATTTCAGTGAGTTGACAGCACCGTTAAAAGCGCTAACATGAAAAAATGTTGTATGGTCATGGTTACAACATCATCAGAAGGGGTTTGATGACCTTTAGCAGAAAAATGCGACCCCCCCTATGTTAAGGTAATGTGATGTGAATAAACCAAAATTTGAAGCATCGCAGGATAGGACAACTGGTCTTGGTGCAGTTATTCTACAAGAAGGCAGACCAGTAGCCTATGCATCAAGGACACTTATTCAAACTGAAATGCATTATGCCCAAATAGAGAAAGAGCTTCTAGCAATAGTTTTTGCATGTTCTAAGTTTCACTACTACATTTATGGTGGAGCTATTCAAATTGAAACTGATCATCACCCTCTAGTTACTATTCTAAAGAAGCCTATGCATTCTGTTTTGGCGAAATTACAAAGAATGATGCTCAAATTGCAAAAGTACAATTTCAAAATGGTCTACACTAAAGGTAAACTGCTTTATCTGGCTGATGCTTTATCCAGATCGCCTAGTACAACAGAACAAGTTGATGATGAAAATTTTGACTGTGATGTAATGTCAGTGTGTAATGTTTCCACCAGAAGACTTCATGAGTTGAGAGGTCACACTATGACTGATCCAATTTCACAAAAGCTCAATCACTACATCAATGTCGGATGGCCATCGAAACAGCTCAATCACTACATCAATGTCGGATGGCCATCAAAACAATCTAGCGTACCACCTGAGGTGCAATCATTTTTTCCCTACAGACAAACTGTTGATGGATGATGGCACTATTTTCAAAGGTCCTAAATTTGTTGTTCCTGCTTCATTACAGCATGAACATATTCAGATTTTGCATTGTGGCCACCCAGGTTTATTATCCAATAAGAGAAGGGCTACAGAACTAGTGTTTTGGCCTTCATTATTAAAAGACATTGATGGTGTTTCTTTCTTCTTGTTCAGCATGTAATAGTACTACAGCACATTTGCAAAGAGAACCACTTCAGCTAAATCCAATACCTGAAATACCTTGATCTACTGTTGCAACTGATATATTTGAATGGAATAATCAACACCATTTGGTTTTGGTAGACTCCTACTCGAACTGGTTTGAGATTGATCTGCTATCAGACTTAACCTCGGCAGCTGTTATCACTAAACAAACATTTTTCAGTTCATGGTAGTCCTCACAAACTTTATTCTGACAATGGTACTCAATTTACTAGCCAGTTATTTCAGAATTTTGCAAGAGAATGGGACTTTGTACATATCACTAGTAGTCCTGACTATCCTCAATCCAATGCTGTAGCCAAATGTGCAGTACAGAGATTAAAGCAATTACTTGAAAAGTCAGTGTGACAATACTGATGTATTCTTGAACTTACTTAATCTCAGAAACATACCTTGTGACGACATTCTTGGCTCACGTGCTCAAAGACTACTTTCCAGACAAACTAGAACTATGCTACCTATTTCATCAAGTTTGTTGAAGCCTAACTCAAAGAACAATAAAACCATCAAGGCTCAATTGTGGAAGAAGCGGAATATCCAAAAATCTAGTTATGACAGATCAAGCAGATTACTTTGTTTGTTGAGAGAAGGACAGATGGTACGAATTCGGACAATGAAGGGCTTTGATTGAATAGGATGGACAACAAGCATATATGCCAAGCTGAGATCTTACTGGGTAAGCTCCGAGGATGTGGAGTATAGGAGGAATTGCAGCCATCTTCCTCCTGTACCAGAATCATCACCATTGCAATCACAACATTGTATCTGTGATGCAAATTCTAAATCAAAGTCTGAGTCAGACATTGTTTCCAGACCAGTGTGTGTTTAAAAGTCTGATTCTGTTCCAGAGAGTAATTCGAACATTCGACAAGTCAACCATTTTGCAGAAGCTGTTCCAGTTGCTAAGACTGATTCTCAATTGTATGTCACACGACATGGATGAGTTTCTAAGCCTAGTGTAAAATACACAGCAATGTGGACTTGATTGCATATACACGTGTACTTAGTATTGTACAATGCATGTCTTTAGGTTTTGTGTGATTTCTGCAAGCTAAACATCTCATGACAAATTGCATGATCTATTTCTCAAAGAGGGAGGATGTAGATCAGAGTGTAACATGAGTGTGCTATATCTTTAAAAAGCATGCCATGCTGTGCGTGCACATATAAATTCCAGACACGTGCAATCTCTAGAGCCATTCTGAAGTAGCAGCCAGTGTGTAAGCATGTATAACAGTTAGTTTGTAGTACGCAAGTTAGTTAATTAGTCATAGTTAAGCAAGCTTTACAGTAATGTGTTTGCACAGAATAAAGCTGCTTAAACCAAACTCATGAAGACTCGTTTACTTGTGTAACACGAAAGCGACACTGGGCATAAGTTTTGTTGAAAGTCTTTTATGGTCAAGGCAGACTGCTAATAAAGTACAGTTGTGTACACTTACCATAAATGTAGATGTTAGAGTGTATTCACTGTTGCAGTCATTACATTTGGGTTATCTACTTGCAGTAGCCCTCAATCGGCCTGATTAACAAAGTCTTGGGTCCTGCATCGGTTGCTGTCCCTTCTTCCATGACATCAGGTCGTCACAGGTATAAAACATGTAGTTGACACCATTACATCAGTTTTTCTTGCCCCAGATGTCAGGTGCCCCCCTAATGGGAAGCAATTAAATCTATAAATACAAGGATATACCTCCAACAAAAAAGCAAATACACCAAAAAGCTTTTAGAGCATAGTAAGTGAGAGTAGAGGTACAGCCAAAGGAAGAAAAGGGGTCTAGAGGGAGGGTAACCAGGACTGCAACAGTGAATACACTCGAACATCTACATTTATGGTAAGTGTATACAATTATACTATGTTCTTCGTGTTTCACTTTTGCAGTCATTGCACTTGGGTAGATTCCCAAAGCCAAGGTCGGGAGGAGGAATTTAAATAGATTTCGGACCAGCTATAAGGCCCTGCAAGACTGCAGGGGCAACACCAGCCCTGGATTTAGAGAAAATTGGCAAATGATAATGCTTGGTGAAAGTATGTACAGAACTCCATGTAGCAGCTTCTAGGATGTCCCTAGTAGGGACGCCCCTGAGAAAAGCTGCAGAGGTAGATGCTGCCCTAGTTGAATGGGGTCTGATGCCCTGTGGGATAGTTTTTCCATGGTGCTTATAGCAGAAATGAATGCAGTGGCCTATCCATTTTGAAATGGTTGGTTTTGAAATAGCTTTCCCATCTGTCCCTGCAGCAAATGCCTCCAGCAGTTGTTCAGATTTCCTTTGAGGTTTAGTCCTGTCCAAGTAGAATCTAAACTGTCTGTGCACATCTAAAGAGTGCAGTATCCATTCCCCTTTGTTCTGTGGGTTAGGAATGAAGGTAGGCAAACAAATGGACTGATTAAGAGCCACAGTGGATACCACCTTGGACATGGAGGGACTGGTTCTGAGGGATACCCTGTCCGCATGAAATATGATGAAAGGCTCCACTGCCATAAGAGCCTGTAGTTAAGATAGCCTTCTTGCTGAAGTGATTGCCAAAAGGAAAGCTGTTTTCCAGGAAAGGAATTTTAAATCTGCCATAGCAGCTGGCTCGAAAGAAGGAAGAGTGAGTTTCTCCAAGACAAAGTTAAGATCCCAGGCTAGAGTTGGAGCTCTCCTGGGTGGTCTTAAGTTTTTGGCCCCTCTGAGGAACTGCTTGAGCAGTGGATGAGAGAAGAAGGGTGGTTCTGTGTTGTAATGAGCTGAAATGGCCGAGGCATGAATTTTGATGGAGGAAAAAGAAAGGCCCTTGTGAAGCATCTCAGTTAAGTATTGAAGAATTTGAGGTAAATTGGGCACTGCTGTGTCCATCCCTTGAGTTTGGTTCCAGGCACAAAATCTTTTCCATTTTTCAGCATAAAATTTTCTAGTACTAGGCCTCCTTGCAGAATGACATCCAACACTTGTTTACTGAGGGATGGTAATGGAGAGATTAGGAAATTAGCCAGGCTGCCAGGATCAGGGTTTGAGGCTGAGGGTGCAGAATCTGGCTCTCCTGCTGTGACAGCAGGGAAGGGGTCTGAGGCAGGTGGCATGGAACCAGCAGTGACAAACTGTGCAAGAGTGGGTACCAGTGTTGGTGTGGCCAGTCTGGAGTAATCAGTATCGTCCTTTGTTTGTCCTGCTTGATCTTTAGCAGTACTTTGGAGAGGAGAGGCAGAGGAGGAAAGGTATACACTGACAGATTGTTCCAGCTCAAGGACAGAGCATCCACTTTCCAAGCCTGTTTGTGGGGAGTCCTTGTGCAGAATTTGCCCAACTGGTAGTTCTGGGGGGAGGCAAACAGGTCTATATCTGGGCTCCCCCATTTGTTTATCAACATGTTGAAAATCTTTGGTTCCAATTTCCACTCGTGTGGGTCCATGAAATTTCTGCTGAGTTTGTCTGCCAGTGTACTTAGTTTTCCTGGCAGGAACTGAGCCTGTAGATGCACTTGGTAGCTCAAGGGTGTGTTCCACAGAGCCATGGCTAGTCTGCAGAGGGGGTAAAAATGGGTACCCCCCCTGCTTATGTACCACATAACAGTGGTGTTGTCCGTCCTTACCATTAATTGTTCAGGAAGAATGTGGTCCTTGAAGGCTGTCAGAGCATTCTGTACAGCTAACATTTCTTTTTGTTTGATATGCAGGTGCATTTGACTTGGGTTCCCATTTGCCCTGAATGCACTTCCCTGCCAGGTGAGCCCCCCATGTATAGTCTGATGCGTCTGTTGTTAGGGTTTGGACGGCAGGGGGTAGAGTTAATTGTAATCTCTTATTTTGGTGGCAGGCCTCTGCCCACCAAGGGAACTCTAACTGTAGGCAAGGTATGATAGGGATCATTGCTTCTAGATCCTGAGAATGTTGACACCATAGGCTTTTAGATACCAATGTAGTTTCCTCATATGCATTCTTGCATATGGAATTAGTAGAATGCAGGAGGCCATGAACCCCAAGGCTTGCTGTATTTGCCTTGCAGATAGCAGGGTTTTTGTGGCCATTAGTTTGAAGTAAGCTGTCAAATGAATTTGTTTCTCTGCCATGAGGAAAGCCATCTGGGAAGATGTGTTCAAGCTTGCTCCAAGGAATATAATTTGTTGACAGGGTACCAGATGTGATTTATTTTTGTTTATGGTGTACCACAGACCAGTTAGCACCTTTTGTACAAATGCCAGATGATTCAAAATTATGTCCTGGCTTTCTGCCTGAAGTAGACAATCGCCCAGGTATGGGTGCATTTGAATATTTCTTTGCCTGCAAAATGCAATGACTGGAACTAGGCACTTTGTGAATACTCTGGGCACAGCAGATAAGCCAAAGGGCAGTGAAGAGAACTGATAGCGCCTGTATCCTGCTTTGAAGCGTAGGTGTCTTCTGTGGGATTCCCTGATTGGGATGTGCAGGTAGGCTTCTTTTAAATCCAGTGTTGCCAGCCAGGCATCTTTGCCTAGCAAAGGAAGTAACTGGCGAAGAGTTAACATCTTGAATTTTGGAATCACCAAAAAGGTGTTTAATATAGAAAGGTCCACGATAGGAAGCCAAGAATCGTCTTTTCTGGGTACCAGGAAAAGTCTTGAGTAGAAACCTTGTCCTTTTTCCTCTTCTGGCACAGTCTGTATAGGCTTTATGCTCGAGAGAGAGAGAGAGAGAGTACTTGCTATTGAGCCTCTGCCCACTGATTTGGGGGTAGATCTGGCCAAATGTTTGGGGTCGGTAATGTGTGGAAGTAAAGTCTGTATCCTTGGGAAATTATATTTAAAACCCATTTGTCCTGGATAATGAGTTCCCAGTTTTTTGCCTGCAGAGCAATCTTTCCCCCTAAAGGAGCAGTCAGTTGAGAAGTGCTTGGTAGTTTAAAGGTTAAGTCACTGAGACAGTTTAACATAGGGTGGAGTCTTACTACTCCCTGACTTGGAAGTGGGAGCCCCCCACTGTTTAGTCCTGTGCGTACCCTGGGACTGAAGCCTGGGTGTTCTGCTGGTTCTGGGTTTGGACTGAGAAGGCTTGGAAGAGGCAGGAAAAGACCAATTCTTGGAGGTTGTACTTGTAGAAAATATTTAACAGTTTGCAAAGATTTAGCTTTTTCCTCCATCTTTTTAAGAACTTCTTCTGCTTTGTTGCCAAACGGGCGGTCCTGATTTAAGGGAGCATCCAGCTCCTTGAGCCAAGCATGCCTTCTAAGTACAGAGCCAGTGACAGAAGCCCTGCAAGATGCCTCTAGTGAATCAAAACCACATTGCAAAGTATGCTTTCCAACCTGTTCAGCAGAATGCATTAAATCCTGTAAATCTTTATTTTCAACACAGTCAAGAATCAGCATCATTTTCTGGTTAAGCAATCCAATGATATGCTGCTGCTACTTTAACAAAAGAAACTGGCAGTTTTAGGCCCTAAGTGCCAAAGTTGCAGAAGTGTATACTTTCTTACCCCAATCTATCCAGCGCTCTGGAGTCTCTATCAGAGGGGATAGGATTTTTGGCAGTAGTAGCCTTGATGCCCTTGAGTCCCTGTGAAATGGTCTCAGGATTCGCAGTAGGATTTTTAAAAAGGAACTTGCGAGAGTCAGGAACCCTGTAATATCTATCAGGTTTTCCGGGAGCAGGAGGTAAAGAGTTAGGGGCCAAACTACATTCAGAAAAGGCATCATCAACAATGTCTAGTGCAGAAGGGATAGCTAAAGGCCTGTGCTGGGGCAGCAGTAAGAAATCCCTAAGCCTCTTTTTAGAATCAGAGTAATACTGGCTTTTCCCAGCGAAAGTGCTCCCTAAGAGTATGCAGGGTTTCACCACAAGAGAAATCCTCTGGGGGGGGGGGGGGTTATGAGCAGAGGGAATAGAGTCCTCTGCATCAAAATCCTCATAGGTAGATAAGGATAAATCCTGGTCCTCAGAGGGAACAGACATTTCAGAATCCTGGCCAGAATTATCATAAGCAAATTCAGTCATAGGTCTCTTAGAGGGGGGGATGTTTGGCTTCCCCTGATTGAAGTAATAAGGTCTTCAGCCATTCTTATCTGTTTTTTAGGCATAGAGGCCTGACCATGCAGTCTGGGCATTAGTTTTCTAGGCATAGTTCGAGTTTAAGGCCTTGAAGAAAATGGCGTCGGTTTAATATGCAAGTCAGTAGGCCTCAATATACCCTCAGAAGCCGGTGCCTGCACAGTGTCTCCAGATACATCCAAGGTAGAGACATCATCCGCAGGTTCCAAGTTGAAGCATCTCGTGGCATACCGGACTCTGAATGAGTCTCAGTAGAGGCCTGCGAATCTGAAGTAACGGGTATCAGGGGCTGCGAAAGCGCCTCACTGAATACCAGTGAACTGGCGACTGGCTTAGGAGAAGCGAGCTTTGGACCTCGGCGGCCTGTCTCTGTCTTTATCTTTACGTTTTTTCGGAATGTCGGTAGTCGGATGGCTTACCGAAGGCATATCTGGATAATTGAACCAAGTACCAAAATATTTAGAAGTGTAAATATACCAACAATGAATAGTTTGCTGCTTAAATAAGGCACAAAATCGACAGCGAGGTATGTCATGGTCAGGGCCTAGGCAAGGAATACAGTATGAATTTAAGTCTTTGTGAGGTATTTGCTTTCCAGAAGAAATAGAATTACTGGCATTTACTGACATCGGTTTAGAGCAAGGAAAAGTTTCCCCAACAGGGTACTTAGCTTTAGTTGAAGACTTCGGTTCTGAAACTCGAAAACGAAAATTTCAGGAGTCAGCTGACCAGCACTTGCGAACTGCTTCTGCTTCGTGCACCATACGGCAAGAAAGCCTGATGTAATGGTGTCGGCTGCATGCTTTACACCCCTGACTACCTGACGTCACGGAAGATGAGACAGCAACCGATGCAGGAAGCAAGACTTTGATAATCAGGCCAAATGAGGGCTACTGCAAGCAGAAAACCCAAATGTGATGACTGCAACAGTGAAAAACGAAGATCATCATGGAAGTAAGCCTCCTTTAAGTCTATAGTGACCATAGAAGCATCTTGGAAGATTATAGGCAGTAATGTCTGCATCATAAGTATTTTGAATTTTGGGATTTTGAGGAACTTGTTTATCTTTAACAAGTCCAAGACAGGTCCACAAATGCTCTTTTTTTTTGGACTAGAAAAATCCTTGAGTAGAGGCCTTTTCGTTCTGGAGGGACAGGCTAAATGGATCCTTGCTGAAGTAGCTCTATGAGGATGGGTGGTAAGAGACTTTCTTGCTCTTTTAGTGGTTCTGGAATGCCCAAGATAGGTGGCATTTCTCTTGAACTGAATATAGTACCCCATCTCTATGACACTGAGGCCCTTCTGGCAGAAGATAGTGTATCATCAGAGTCTGAGTCAGGCAAGTTTGAGACAGTGAATGTCCAGAGTAAGACAATTCCTCCTCATCCTCACAGCTACAGAAATCTTCAAGATACTTCACTGCTCCTTTTAGAAGGAGAGGCCTCAGAGGTGGATAAGTAAGACGGCTCTCTATATTTCATGGGTGCCACAAACTCCTGAGCTATTTCAAGAAGGTCTGAGTAGAAGTGGTCAGAGATAGTGATGAAGCAAATGAAGTGATTCGCTTCAGTTTGGTTGTTTGTTTTACAAGGGTGACAGGAGGATACGGTCGTCCAACCGCAACCTCGGTTGTGACAGACTCTGGGAAGACATGAAGCAGATATTGGAAAAATAAGACCTGGAGAACGATCGCAGACCAGACAGATGTGTGAAAGTAGTCTGGAAGCCATGTTGGCCTCCAGTGGGTTCACGCCAAAAAGTTTGGGCCTAGGAGTCACCAAACCAAAAGGCTGCAAAGCACCTCGCATAGATCAGTGGAGCTTTTTTGGAAACGTCACAGTCCTTAGCCTTTTTGTCTTTCCATTTTTTTTTTCCTTTTTTGAACAAAGCTAACAAACACTAGAGTCCACGGAGGCCCTCTGGTGGCAGTGGACAGCAATGCCACCGAGGAAGCTAAAGAAAAGGACTCCATACTGTTGGCAAGTAACTCGGCCCTAGATCTGACAGTTTTCAAATGGAATTTTGCAAGTCAGGACAGTTAGAGACATTCTGCTGAGGCCCCACGCAAAACAAGTGAAAATATGTAGGATTTGCTTCCCACACTTCAACCAACTGTTTACCTTTCTGAACATTAAATTAGTACAGAAAATTCCCCAATGGGGTACTTATCTGACTGATAGGTGAGAAAGGATCTCTAGAAACATGAGTCAACCTAACAGACTGTGATTGTACTGAAGGCTAGAAAGAACCAACAGAAAATGGTGCCAGCAAACACCTCTCATACATTGATGGCCAGACATTAGTTGTCCATCGACTAGGGATGATGCAAAGACTCTAGAAACCGTCCTGGTCATGGAATTCTGCATGGCAAAAAGACACAAAAATCTAAGTACTGCAACACTGACTACGAAGAATATCGTCTCACTTTCTACTGGCATCTCCCTCCCCGAACCCAACTATATTCTGTTATGGTCTTCACTTACTATGGTTCCAACTTTAATTCATCTGAAACAATTATTTGCTTTCTTTCCATTTTTTTTCCTTTCTTTTTTGGTCATCCACTCAAAGATGACCATTTCCCTGCATTTTTTTTTTTTTTTTTTTTTTAAGAGTTGGGGTGGGCACCAGATCGTGAAACTGCACTGGCAGCAAGATAGGCTGGCTATGATTATGGTAATATAGTGTCACAACTTGACATCAGGACAAGGGCACTGAGAAATAACTGCAAATAGAATTATTCGCTATGATAACTTCCCGGCAGCAGTCAGTCAGGTATGTGTGTAAAAGTTCACTGGCACTTAAAAACATGTACTTCTCAGGAAATTAAACTTATATGAGAGTACGTCCACTAAGACACATAAAAAGGCCAGCCAGACAAAGGGGGGGGGGGTGATGGCAAGATAACAACTATACTCCAATACCAGCTCGAGTAGCTCAAATTGGTGAAACCACACTCCACTCCCCAAGTAGTAATCAGCAAATACAATTTATTAAAACAAGAATTGAGCACTTTCGTCAGAGTATAACCTGGACTTCATCAGAATCAATAAAACGAAAAACTATTTCATTTAAATAACCCGCCAGTAAATCGCATGTCTAATAATAGGAAGTTATGTACCTACCATAACGTTCCATGTTAGTTGTCTTCTTCTCGCTTTCTTTCTTGCTGGTTGGGTTCGGAGCCGATCCTTGGCTCCGACTCGGCCATCTTCAAAAGCTCGAGAGCTGCTTACTGGCTCGAGGCCCCCCCCCCTATATCCCATGATGCCTGGCGCTAGATACCCAGATCTCGCTTGGTAAACCTAACTACAGACAGAATAACAACAATTATAATAATAATAATACAGTAAACTGTAGTAGGATGCATGAACCTACTGGAGAGGCTGATAGTGAGAAGCAATAGCCAGAGAAGACTCAGCCAGTGATAAAAAAAACATAAGGAACTCTTCTCGGTCTACTAGGATAGGGGATGGAGGGTGGGATGCAAGAAAGAAGGCGAGAAGAAGACAACTAACATGGAACGTTATGGTAGGTACATAACTTCTTAATGTTAAGTTGTCTATCTCGCCTTCATTCTTGCTGATTGGGACAGCGTCCCCAACACCTCAATCCTGGGTGGCTCATCGGAACAGACTCTTCAGAACAGTGGAACCAAAATCAGCTCTGCTCCTGGAGGCCACATCCAGCTTATAATGTGAAATGAAGGTATGAGGATTGGCCCATGTAGCTGCCGCACAAATAGTTTCCATTGGCAATCTTGCCAGAAAGGCCACTGAAGTAGCTAGAGCTCTAGTGGAGTGACCTTTTGGTTTAGCAGGAAGCTCTTTATTCCTTAACTGATATATAAATGTAATCATAGATGTCAACCACCTAGATAAGGTTACTTTCGTCACCGGTATACCTTGTTTACCCTCAGCATAGGACAGGAACAACTGGTCTGATTTTCTGATTTGCTTGGTTCTATGCAAGTAAAAGCGTAATAGTCTATGAACGTGCAACTGATGTAATTTGTATTCCGTTTCGTTGGAATAATTTGGAAAAAACACTGGTAGGTCAATGGACTGATTCAAATTATTATCAGAAGCAACCTTTGGAAGAAAGGAAGGGTTAGTCTAAAGAGAAACTCTATCCATTGTGAAAAACTAGGTAAGGAGGACGAACACAAAGAGCCTGCAGTTCAGAAACTCTTCTAGCCAATGTAATTGCAACCAGAAGGGTTTTCCAAGAAAGAAACTTCAAAGAACAAGAAGCTGCAGGTTCAAAGGGGGACAGTATTAGGGAAGCTAAAATTAAATTCAGATCCCACGGAGGCGGGGGATCTCTTACCGGGGGCCTGAGTAGAGTGGTCCCTTTAAGAAAGGCTTTACAAAGCTTATGGGACATGATGCTTGTATCAGCTAGGCCCGTATGAAAGTTTGAAATTGCAGCTAGCTGAACTCTAATAGTGGCAGAAGAGGATCCAGCTCGAAAAAGTTCCCCTAGAAATTCTAAAATATGGTGCACAGGGGCTGAAAAGGGATCTATATTCCTGGTCTCTGCCCATAAGGAAAAACGTTTCCACTTACTAGCATAAGTTTTTCTAGTGGTAGACTTATGAGAGGATAAGATGATTTCATGCACCGAGTGGGAGATGTTCGGAAGCCTGGCTAAGGTCGGAAGTGGAGCAACCAAGCAGTGAGCTGGAGAGACTGAAGAGATTGGTGCAGCCCGCCCAATTGATGGATCAGGAGGTCTGGAAGTGGGTCCAGGGCTGCTACAGAAGGTGATGATGCAGGAATGGGAACCAAATTTGTCGAGGCCAGTAAGGGGCAATGAGGATCATCTTGCATCCCAATGTGGTAGCTTTCTGTATTAGTTTGGGAATCAGGGGAAATGGAGGGAATGCATAAAAACGTCCCTGAGGCCAATCGTGAACTAGAGAGTCTCTGGGGAAGTGTCCGGGAAGAGGGAGGAGAGAAAAGAAAATGTCGCACTTGCTGTTGAAGGGGGTGACAAAAAGATCGCAGCAAGGCTGACCCCATTTGTGGAAGATTTTGTCCGCCACAGTCTGATTGAGAGACCACTTGTGAGGCATGAGAATTGCTCTGCTCAGCCTGTCTGCTATAAAGTACAGTTTTGTACCTACCATAAATGTAGACGTTCGAGTGCTAATACAGCTGCAGTCATAACAGATGGGTTCTCCTGCCGTCAGGCGGGTCCTCGGTCGGCCGAATTCCAAAGTCTAGGTCCGGCGTCGGATGTCGTCGCTTCTTCCCTGAAGTCAGTGCGACAGGGGTATAAAAGAACCAGCCGACGCCATTTTCTTCAGTTTATCTTGCCCCAGATGTCAGGTGCCCCCAGAAAGAAGGCAATACACAAAATTATGTAATAATGCAATGCAATATAATCAAAGACCAGTAGTTGCAAGCAAATACACCATAAAAGAAGACCCCTAGAGGGGAAGGAGGGAGGGAAACCTGGACTGCAGCTGTATTAGCACTCGAACACCTACATTTATGGTAGGTACAAAACTGTACTATGTTCATCGTGCATACAGCTGCAGTCATAACAGATGGGTAGAATCCCAAAGCTAAGAAAGGGGTGGTAGGTACTAGGTGGAGCTAGGAGGAGCCAAAATGCCCTGCAAGACTGCAGTGGCAAAGCCTGCTCTAGATTTGGAGTATAATGGTAGGTTGTAGTGCTTAGAGACAGTATGCACAGAACTCCAAGTGGCTGCTTCTAAAATATCCTTGGTGGGCACTCCTCTGAGGAAGGCTGCAGAGGTGGCTGTGGCCCTGGTAGAATGAGTTCTAATGCCTGTAGGTACAGTTTTGCCATGAAAGGAATAGCAAAAGCATATGCAGTGGGCTATCCATTTTGAGATTGTCTGTTTGGATATTGACTTTCCTTGAGCTCCTACCGCATAGGCCACAAAAAGCTGTTCTGATTTTCTGAAAGGTTTTGTTCTGTCCAAATAATAACGCAGTTGTCTGTGGATGTCCAAGGAATGCAGTAATCTCTCCCCTTTGTTTTGAGGATTAGGATAAAAAGTAGGTAAATGTATGGCCTGATTTAAAGCTACCCTGGATACCACTTTAGGCATAAAGGACGGGTAGGTACGTAATGAAACTCTGTCCTGATGGAAGGTGATAAAAGGCTGGACAGCCATAAGAGCCTGTAGTTCTGAAACTCTACAAGCTGAAGTGATAGCCAGAAGGAAAGCTGTTTTCCAGGACAAATATTGTAAATCTGATGAGGCAGCTGGCTCAAACGGAGGCAAAGTCAGTTTTTCCAGAATTAAATTAAGATCCCAAGCAGGTATTGGTTGTTTTCTTGGAGGTCTTAGATTCTTAGCCCCTCTGAGGAACTGTCTTAATAGAGGGTGAGAGAATAAAGGTGGATCAGTGTTGTATTCTGCAGAAATGGCTGAGGCATGGATTTTGATGGAGGAGAACGAAAGTCCACTGCTTAGCAGTTCAGCCAAATATTGTAGTATTTCAGGTAAATTCAGTTTTCCAGGGCACTGGCCCTTTTTCTCATTCCAAACACAAAAACGTTTCCATTTTGCAGAGTAACCTTTTCTAGTTGATGGCCTTCTGGCCTCCAAAATGACATCCTGCACCTCCTTGGAGAGCAGGGCCTGCTGCAATGCTAAGGAATCTTCCATACGGCTAGATTGAGTGTTTTCAGCTGACTGTGAAGAGTTTTGAAGCTGTGCTGAGTCAGAAGAAGAGGCATTACAGGCAGGGTCCATGGTGGGGAATGCGTCAGGCTCCTCAGGAGTGGGTACCAGTGTTGCCTTGGCCAGTCCGGAGCAATGAGGATCATCTTTGGTCTGTCTGCTCTGGTCTTCAATAGGACTTTGGGCAGCAGAGGAAGAGGTGGGAAGGCATAAACTGTCATTGATGTCCAACTGAAAGAGAGCGTCCACTCTCCAGGCCTTTGGATGGAAGATCCTTGAGCAGGATTTTGTCAATTGATGATTTTTGTGGGAGGCAAAGAGATCTATGTCTGGCCTTCCCCATTCTTGGATTATTTCAGTAAAAACTTTTGGATGCAACTTCCATTCGTGTGGATCTGTCATTCCTGCTTAGGTTGTCTGCCAGCGTGTTTTCCTTGCCTGTACTGTGCTTGTAGTTCCATTTGTAAGTCCATGGCCATGTTCCAAAGTGACATGGCCAGTCTGCATAGGGGATAAGAATGTGTTCCTCCCTGCTTGTTTATGTACCACATAACTGTGGTGTTGTCTGTTCTTATCAATAGCCGACCTGGTTGTAGAAGGTCCTTGAAAGCTGTAATAGCATTTATCACTGCTAGCATTTCTTTTTGATTGATGTGAAGGTGCTTTTCTTTATGGGTCCATTTGCCCTGAATGCACCGATCTGTCATGTGCGCCCCCCAGGCGTAGTCTGAGGCGTGTGTTGTGATGACTTGATTTGCTTGAGGCTTGCTGAATGTTAGACCTGTGTTTGTTTGGCATGCTTGAGCCCACCACAGAAATTCCTTTTGCAGACATGGAATTAGTGGTATTATTGTTTTCAAACTGTGGCTGTGTTGAGACCATATGTTTTTTAGGTACCATTGTAGTTTTCTCATATGCAGCTTTGCACATGGGATTAGTAAGATGCAAGATGCCATGAATCCCAGAGCCTGCAGGATTTTCCTTGCAGTCAACCTGGTGCAATTTGCCAGTGTTCTGAAATATTGAATTAGTTGCCCCTGCTTCCCTGGCGTGAGGTAGGCCATCTGGGTGTTTGTGTCCAAATTGGCACCCAGGAAAATTATCTTCCGAGAGGGTATTAGTCTTGATTTCTCTTTGTTGACTGTGTATCCTAGAGAGTTTAATAACATTATTACACAAGCCAGATGTTTCAGAAGAATGTGCTTGCTGTCCACTTGGATCAGACAGTCGTCCAAATAAGGGTATATTTGTATCCCTTGAAGTCTGCAGTAGGCAATTACTGATGCCAGGCATTTCGTGAATACTCTGGGCGCAGTAGATAAACCAAAGGGCAATGCAGAGAAATGATAATGGGTTGAACCTGCAAGAAATCGGAGGTTATCTTCTGCAATTTTGTCTGATTGGGACATGCAGGTATGCCTCCTTGAGGTCCAATGTTACCAGCCAAGACTCCTTGCCCAGCATGGGAAGAAGTTGCTGTAGAGTGAGCATCTTGAATTTTGGTACGAGTAGGAATGTGTTTAGGATGGAAAGATCCAAAATAGGTCTCCAATCTTTTCCCTTCCTTGGCACCAGAAATAGCCTGGAATAAAAACCTTGACCTTGTTCGTGTGTAGGTACCTCTTGAATAGCTTTCATGTTTATAAGATCTGAAATTTGCTTTTGTGCCTCTGCCCTTTGATTGTGTGGCAGGTTTGGCATGCCTTTCATTTTTGGAAAGGTATGAAAATGGAATTTGTAGCCTCTATTTATAATGTTCAGGATCCATTTGTCCTTTGTGACAATATGCCAATTTTTTGAGAATAGTGCCAGCTTTCCCTCTCAAGGGGGCTGCCATTTGAGACCTGTTTGGCATGCAAAGGGGAAAGTCATTGGTTTTGCTTTCTGAAAGATTGCGAGTTGTCCTCACCACCTCTTTGTGTAGGAGCCTGCCATTGTCTGCCTCTGTACGAGCTTTGTGTTTGTCCTCTGCCCCTCGGGCGCCTGTATCTGCCTCTTTGGGGTCTGTCTGTGGCAGGAAAGGACCAGTTTTTGGAAGGCCAGTTTCTACTAAAACGTGGGGGTTGAACCTGCAGAAATTCTCACACAGTTTGCATTGATTTAGCCTTTTCCTCCATTTTCCGTAATACTTCCTCAGCATTTGCCCCAAATAGTACATCCTTTTGAAGAGGGGCGTCTAGTAATTTAGCTTTGACATGATCAGGCAAGGCTTGTTCCTTGAGCCAGGCATGCCTACGTATGACTGAGCCTGTAACAGCAGCTCTACATGAGGCCTCTAGAGCATCAAAACCACATTGTAAGGTATGTTTACTCACTTGTTCTGCACTATGCATCAAATCCTGCAACTCCTTCATGTCTGGTCGTTCAAGTTGTGACATTTTACTTTTCAATTGAGATAACAGAAACTGTTGGCATTTTAGCATATGAAACTGACAGTTTAAGGCCCTCATGAATAAGGTAGCAGAGGTATATACCTTTTTTCCCCACCTTTCTAAGGATCTGGAATCTCTCTCAGAAGGCAATGGGTTTTTGGCAATGGAGGCCTTAAATCCCTTGGGTCCCTGTGAGATGGTTTCTAGGTCAGCAGCATGGCTTTTGTATAGAAATTGGTGTGAGTCAGGAACCCTGTAGTACCTGTCAGGCTTAAATGGAGCTGGAGGAAGAGAGTCCGAGTTAAGGCAGGCCTCCGAGTAAACATCATCTAGGATGTCCAGGACAGGAGGTATAGCCAGAGGCCTGTGCTGGGGTAACAAAAGAAATTCCCTGCGCCTTTTCATGGAATCTGAATAATCCTGGCCTTCCCAGTGGAAGTGTTCCCTTAAGGTATGCAGAGTTTCACCAAATGAGTAATCCTCAGGGGGGGATACAGAAGGAATAGATTCCTCTGCATCAGAGTCTTCAAAAGGGGAGTAAGACTGTTCCTAATAATCAGAGTGCTCTGAAATAATGGAGCCCTGATCAGAGGAGGGGGAATCTTCCTCCACTCTGGGTCTTTTGTCCGGAGGTGGCTAAGAACCTCTGATTAATTAAATCCTCAGCCATTTTAAGCATCTGTTTCTTAGGCATGGGGCCTGGAGATGGGCCCTGTGTAGCTGGTCTCTTAGGGTGCATGGTAGCTTTAGACTTGGTGAAAGCCTTGACGGAGAAAGAAGAGGAAGGTCTGAAGACACCTTGAGTGGAGGTGGACCTGTCCACATTCTGTGTTTCAACGCCAAGTGTGGCTTCAGTATCTGTAGTCAGGGTGTGGGCAGAGGAGCCTGCGACCTCGGGTACAGGAGACGCCGCCAAAGATGTGTCGTCGGTAATCAGGGGCTGCGTAGGTGCCTCGCTGAGAACCGGACCACGTGTAGTCGGCTTTAGCGTGGTGTCAGTAGAGGCCGTGGGCCTCGAGTGTCGGTCCTTGTGTTTTTTAGACAAAACCGGAGTCAGAGTATCCGACGACATGGTATAGTTAAACGCTTTCCCAAAATAATGCTGGGCGAACTCCGCCCGACGCTTAATAGTGCGTTTGTTGAATGTAGCACAAAAGCGACAGACCCAGACGTCGTGGCCTGGGCCTAAACAAGGTATACAGAGGGAATGGAAATCCTTATGCTGTATTTGCTTCCCACAAGAAATACAATTATTAGCTTTGTCTGACATCAGTCTGAGGCAAAGAAAAGTTTCAACGGGTGCCAGCTTTAAAAAGACTTTGGTTCCAAATTTTTCGTAATCTCAGGAGCTGGCCGACCGGCACTTGCGAACTGCTTCTGCTTCGGGCACCGCGCGGCAAGAAAGACTGAAGAAAATGGTGTCGGCTGGTTCTTTTATACCCCTGTCGCACTGACGTCAGAGAAGAAGCGACGACAACCGACGCTGGACCTAGACTTTGGAATTCGGCCGACCGAGGACCCGCCTGACGGCAGGAGAACCCATCTGTTATGACTGCAGCTGTATGCACGATGAACATCGTTGGACTTCCCAGGGATGTACGCTGCTATCAGAAACCGTTGGGAAGAGATCGCCCACTGCCAAAGTCTGAGTCCTTCTCGACATAAGGGGTAGGACTTGGTTCCACCCTGCTTGTTGATGTACCATACTACTGACATATTTGTCTGTTTGAATTGCAATGGTCCCGGTGGGAAGAGAGTTCTGAAGAGCTTCCAACTCTAAAAGCACAGCCCTCATCTCCAAGATGTTGATATGCAGATGGTACTCGTGAGGCTGCCAGGTGCCTTGGACTGTTCTGCCCTGAAAATGCCCCCCCCCCACCCGATCAGGGAGGCATCCATGGTCACTGTAGTTACTGGAGGAGGAAGAACAAATGGTCTGCCCTGGTGTAATGATGGGGAAACCATCCACCAAACAAGATGGTTTTTGCATGACTGTGTGATCATTATCATGTGAGACATTGGGAGTTGCTGGAAGGACCATTGTGTGAACAGCATCCACTGAAGAATCCTCATGTAAAAATGTGCGAGGGGGACTAGTATGATAGCCACTGCCATGAGACCCAATGTTCTTAGGACGAATCTGTCCTGAATTTTTTTGCATCCTTATAAGACCTGCACATGTCGTCAAATGTCTAACACTCTGTCTACTGGAAGTCTCGCTGACATGTCCTTTGTATTTAAGTTTGCGCCTATAAAGATGATAGATCGACAAGGCGACAATGCAGACTTTTCAAAATTTATTGTGATGCCTAGTTTGGAGCAAGTTTGGATGGTGTAGTCTCGGGCTCGCAGCAGGTGATGCCTGGTGGTTGCAGTAAGGAGGCAGTCATCTAAATATGGAAACACCTGGAATCATTGCCGTCTCAGGTGAGCGGGAACTACTGCCAAACATTCGGTGAACACCCTGGGGGCTGTGATGAGACCAAAGGGCAGAGCTCTGAACTGATAATGACCGACTCCCAGCCGGAAGTGGAGGAATCTTCTGGAGCGTCTGTCCATTTTGATACGGTAGTACGCGTCCTGAAGATCTATGGAGCACATCAAATTGTCCTGACCCAGAAAGGGTAAAATGGACTGTAGAGTGACCATCCGGAACTTCATTCTTTGAAAAGACCTGTTTAGTCTGCTGAGATCCAGAATGGGTCTCCAGTCCCCTGTCTTTTTTGGTACCAAAAAGAACCTTGAGTAAATTCCGGATCCTTGCTGGTCTGCTGGGACTGACTGGATGGCTCTTTTTCTTAGCAGTTTTGAAATTTCTTGAACTGCTTGACCCCTTAGATTGGGTGGAACATCTGGAAGGGATTTGTTGGGAATGTGTGGAGTGCGAAGGAAGGGGATTTTGTAGCCTTCGGATATGATAGACAGTACCCATTTGTCTTGTGTTATACTTTGCCAGGTTTATGGGTACAGCGATAATCTTCCCCCGACTGCCTCCGAAGGTGGACAGCCGGGCAGCACTTCAGGGATGCTGGAATGGCTTGTCAGAGAAAGATTCTCTTTGGCCCTGATTTTGCGTACCCCCTCTGCCCCTAGGGTGGCATCTATTGTTATTCCCTCCTCTGCCCCTGGAGGGGAACTCTCCACGTGTGTCAGGCATGGCTCCCTGGGGTTTCCGGAACCACATTTTTCCACTCTTCTGGCCCTTGGGATACGGTCTTGAAGGAGTGGAAAATGGACTCCCACAGCAGAGAGTCTCTTGCTTCCTGTTCACACCTGGTAAGGGTATCCTTCACCTGTGGTCCAAACAGAGCAGAACCATCAAAGGGGGTGTTGGTGAAAGACGCCCTGAAGGGTTCCGCAAAGCTGCATAACCGCATCCATGCGTGCCTCCTCAAAGCCACGCCTGTGCCTGCGGCCCTACTCGTGCCAGCGGCTGCATAAGAGATGAGCTGCATGGAGGAGTTTACTACCGAATTAAGAGTCGCCAGCTGGGAGGCAACCTTAGCCTGGGCCCCCGCAGCTGATGGATCTTGAAGGGTATCTCCTAGCTCTTTAAGGAGATCCCTTTGAAGGCGGGTAAACTGGCAAAAATAGTTCAGCAACCTCATGGAGAAGGTCGCTGAGGAAAACATCCGCTTCCCATATCTGTCCATCATCCTAGATTCCTTATTAGGGGGATGGACAGACAAAGAAGTTTCAGCCAACTCCTTTTTTGTGGCCGCTGCTACCACCATGGCATCAACGGGAACACCTTTGGTCAGAAATTGCTTGTCTTGTGGGGCAGTAATAAATTTTGTGGGCCTGCGGGGAGTTGGTTTCATTGTGTCTGGAGCAAACCACTCCTTTCGAGCTACCACAGACATCAGTGGATCAAAAGGCGGAGACACCCAGGAGGTGGAGGGTCAGGATCCAAACGTGTCCAGGAATACAGACTCATCCTCGGAAGGGTTAAGGGTAGTCCAGTTCCCCTCTGCCTAAGAATCTCAAGGATGTCTGAGAAAGACACGTCCTCACAGGGGGATCTCGGGGACCCTTCCAACTCCTCCAAGTCGGTATCTGAAGTGACAGACTCAGGGGAGTTAACATGCTTCCTTTTGTATTTTCTCTTTTGAGGGGGCTCCTCTGAATGAACGGGGGAGGCCTCGGAAGAGGACAATACACCCAAGTGCCCTGGAGCGCTTGTTCCCTATGCTTGGGGTCTGGAGGAAGGGCAGAAGCAGGAGCAGGCACCATGGGGGGGGGGCGATGAGGCTGACTGTGAGGCTGACTCAGATACCAGCACACTCCTCATGACCTTGAAGGTGCCTCTTCCCAATATCGGAGAAGGCTCCGGCGAGACCGGAATCCTTCCCGGCACCGAGAGAGACGGCTCTGAAGCCGATGTAGGAGCCGAACTCACATGCGCCGAAGCTCCGAGAGGGAGAACAGGGTCAGACAAGGGTCCGATGCCACTCGTCCCCTCAGAGCCGACGAGGGAGTCCCGACGCCCAGATCCCTACAAGGACGGCACCATGGAAGAGATCGGAGCAGACGACGAAACCGAAAGGGGAGGTATCGATGCCGATGGTCCCACGATCCCAGCCTCAGCATGCTCCGGCTCTGAGCTCAAGAGATGAGTCGAAGGAGGAACTACTGCAGAGACAGGTAGAGCCGAACCCTGATGAGGGGGGGGGGCTGGATAGCATTTTAGCCAGGGCCTGCGATTTTAAAAGCCTGCTCACCACTCTCCCAAATCATGGTCAGATAGTCTAGACGACCAAGAAGAGTGGGATCGATGACTTCTCTCCGATTGCAACAAGGGCGACCCCAGAGCCAAATGTATTGACTCTAAGGATGGCGATCTGGAGCGTTTTCGACTCCCTGTCAGTTCCGACAGAAGAGTCGGGCCGACTAGGAGATAGGTACTTCGGCTCCAGTCGGAGCCGAAGTTGGCTTGGAGATAGGTACTTCGGTTCCAGCCGGAACCGAAGTTGAAGCAGACGTCACACCTGACGACGGCTCTGAACTGGGAGCCGGCGGCTTCGATGGCTTGGAAGGTTTCACTGACTGAGCCTTGGCTGGTGATCCTTCAGGTTAAAGCAAACCCCTAAGGATAAGCTTATTCCTACGCTCCAGCAGGACTCTTGGACTAAAGGCGTGACAAACCGAACAAGAGTCATGCAGGTGTAGGGCGCCCAAGCAATAGACACAAGAAGTGTGACCATCTGTCAGTGACATTTTCTGACAGCATGAGTCACACTTCTTGAATCCAGACACTTTTGTGTCTTTAGACATTCCTGTAAAGGAAAAATCAAATTACAAAGAGTACAAAGGGAAGTAGGTAACTGGAAAAAAAACACACAGTCCACACAAGTTACCACACCCTAACAGCACACACACACTTTATAATATAAGAAAGGTTAAACGGACCTACCAACTACCACAATTTCTAATGAAAAAATTTTTTACTGCCTTAAAAAAGGAAACAAGGATAAGCCTCTAACTGAAATGGCTTACCTTAAAGAGGAAAACGGGAGTGGGGGGGGGGGGGACTCTCTAAGAAGAAAACGAGTTTTCAAGGGGGGATTAAACACTAACAAATACCTACAATACTACAACTATGTATGAACACTAATTATTCTAACTAATAATATACAAGTTCTAAATATATATCAATAAATTGAAAAAATATGACCTGAGCCAGTAAATGCATACTCGTAGCAGAAGCAGCAAACGAGATCTGGGTATCTAGCGCCAGGCATCATGGGATGGGGGGGGGGGGGCTCGAGCCAGTAAGCAGCTCTCGAGCTTTTGAAGATGGCAGAGTCAGAGCAGAGGATCGGCTCCGAACCCAACCAGCAAGAATAAAGGCGAGATAGACAACTTAACATTAAACAATCAAAAAAAAAGAAGTTATGTCCTTACCATAACGTACCATGTGGAGTGTTCATCTCGCCTTTGTTCTTACACACGGGTAGCGTCCCTAGCTCCATCACCCCGAGTGACTCATGGAAGAACGTTCCTAAGCACAGTGGAACCAAATGATGTCCTGTCCTTGGAGACTTTGTCCACTCTATAATGAGTGATGAAAGTATGTGGCTTAGACCACATGGCTGCTGCACAAATAGTGTCCAAAGGGAAACGAGTTGCATGAGCTAAGGAAGTGGAGACGGATCTGGTAGAATGGGCCTTAGGTTTGGTGGGCAAGGATTGATTTGATTTAAAGTATACAAAGGTTATACAGTCAGTAAGCCATTTAGATAGTGTACGTTTAGTAATTGCCATGCCCTTTTTATTGTCTGCAAATGCGACGAAGAGCTGATCCGTTTTCCTGTAAGCTTTGGTCCTATCCAAATAAAATCTTAATTGCCTGTGAACATCCAACTTGTGCAACATATACTCCAGTTTGTTAGTATGGTTCTTGAAAAAGGTAGGGAGTTCTATAGACTCGTTAATATTCGTAACTGAGCATACTTTTGGAAGGAAAGATGGATTTGTACGCAGAGAGACCCTGTCTGGATGGAATATCAAGTAAGGTGGTCTGACCGATAATGCTTGCAACTCTGATACTCTACGAGCTGAGGTCACGGCGACGAGGAACAGCATCTTCCACGATAAGAACTTTGAGACATGACGAAGCAGGTTCAAAAGGTGGCAACATGAGTTGCGACAGCAACAAATTCAGGCTCCATGGAAAGAAAGGTTTTCTGACAGGCGGCCTAAGATGGAAGGTTCCTTTCATAAAGGCCTTACAAAGTCTGAGACACATAATGGGAGAACCTTCCTCACCAATATGGAAGTTTGATATGGCCGCCAACTGTACTCTTAGCGTGGAAGTAGAAGCTCCTTCGTGAAAAAGGATAGATAAGAATTCTAAAATTTTATGTAGAGGAGCTACCAAGGGGTCTAAGTTTTGGCTAGACACCCAGTATACAAAGCGTTTCCACTTACTCGTATAGAGTTTAGTAGTGGAAGCTGTATGAGAAGTAACCAGAATGTGTTGAACTGCTGGGGGGAGTAGATGAGACCTGGCTAGGCAGGGACACAGATCAGCCAAGCTGCTAGTTTGAGGGACTGAAGAGACGGGGTGAGGAACTCCCGACGAATGGGTCAGTAGATCTGGTACTGGGTCCAGAATCCATGGTTCCTCTATTTGATAGGCTCGAAGAAAGGGGAAACATATTTGACGAGGCGAGAATGGGGCTATGAGTATTATAGTCCTTTCCAGGTTACTGGCTTTCTGTAGAAATCAGGGAATCAAGGGAGTAGGTGTAAATGCATATAGGAGACCCGGGGGCCAATCGTGTATCAGTGCGTCCCTGGGGACATCCCCCAGAGGGGGTAGAAGGGCAAAGTAGCTTCTGCATTTTGCATTCAATGGGGAAGCAAACAGATCGCAGCAAGGCTGGCCCCATTTGCGGAAGATCTTTTCCGCCGTCTGTAGATTGAGGGACCACTCGTGAGGTAACAGGATGGCTCTGCTCAACCTGTCCGCAATGATGTTGGATGACCCCGGGATGTGCGTTGCTATCAAAAAGCGACCTGTGGCCTCTGCCCATTGCCAAATTCTCATGGCCTCTCTGCATAACGGGTAAGACCTGGTTCCCCCTTGCTTGTTTATGTACCAGACCACAGACATGTTGCCCGTCTGAACTGCTACTGTTCCTAGAGATAAGAGGGCTTGGAAGTGTTGCAACGCCAGGAACACCGCCCTCAGCTCCAGAACGTTTATGTGTAGAGTGTACTCCATACTGGACCATTCTCCTTGGACTGTTCTTCCCTGAAAAAGGCCCCCCCACCCCATCAGGGAAATGTCCGTGGTTATCGTGGCTGTTGGACTGGGTAGAACGGATGACCCACAGTGAGGTTCTGATCGTACACCCACCATGAGAGGTCCCTTCTGCAAGAGTCTGTTATCCTGATCTCGTGCGCTAGGGGTAGGTGTTGGAATGACCACTGCGGGAAGAGCAGCCATTGTAGGATCCTCATGTGCAACCTTCCCATATGAACTGCAATTAGTGCGGCTGCCATCAGTCCAAACACTTTTAACACCAGTTTGGCTGGGGCTTTCTTGATGACCAGAAGAAGAACCTGCTGTTTGAGGGTTGACACCATTATTGGAGGGAGCTTTAGTAGTGTCGATCATGTATTTAGGTCTGCTCCAATGAAGGAAATAAACTGTGAGGGCGATACGCAAGACTTTTCGAAGTTTATGGAAATCCCTAAGTGGGAACAAAGGCTGACTGTGTAGTCTCTGGCTTGCAATAGACGATGCTCGGTGGAGGCGGTGAGGAGCCAGTCGTCCAGATAGGGAAACACCTGGAATCCTTGTCGTCTCAAGTGAGATGCAACTACTGCCATGAATTTGGTGAATACCCTGGGGGCTGAGGCGAGTCCAAAGGGCAGAGCTTGAAACTGAAAGTGACTGGCTCCCAGTCGGAAGCGCAGGTGATCTCTGGACGGTCTGGCCATTTTGATGTGGTAGTACGCGTCTTTGAGATCTACAGAGCACATCCAATCATCCTTCTGTAAGAATGGAAGGATCGATTGAAGCGTGACCATCCGGAACTTTTCCTTCTTCACTAAGGTGTTGAGATGGCTGAGATCTAAGATCGGTCTCCAGTCCCCTGTTTTTTTTGGAACTAAAAAGAACCTTGAGTAAGTTCCGGATCATCTTTGGTCCGCCGGGACTGGTTGGATGACTCTGTTTTCGAGCAGCTTCAAAATTTCTACAGCTGCTGGATTTCGCAGACGGGGTGGCACATATGGAAACCTTCTTTGTAGAGGTGGAGTTGATGTGAAGGGGATTATGTATCCTCTGGTTATAATGCTTTTTACCCAAGAATCCAAAGTAATATTTAGCCAGGCCAGTGGGTATAAAGCCAAGCGACCCCCGACTGCCTCTAGAGCAGGACAGCCGGGCCTCCCTTCAGGAGTGCTGGAAAGGCTTCCCAGGGATGGAATCCCTGTCGTCTTGGTTATGCGGACCCCCTCTGCTGCCGGGGCGGCGTCTTCCATTTCTACCCCCTCCTCTGCCTCTGGAAGGGGTATCACTCTGCGTGGTCTGGAAAGATCCCCGATTCTTACAGAACCACATTTTTCTGCCTCGTTGCCCTTTGGGGTACAGTCTAGTAGAAGCGGAAAAACGGACCCCAACAGCAGACAGGGTCTTTCCCCTCTTGCTCACACCGAGTGAGAGTTTCCTTAACCTTGGGCCCGAAAAGTGTGGCAGCATCAAAAGGGGCATTGGCAAAGGAAGACTTGAAGGCTTCCGCAAAGGAGCACAGCTGCATCCATGACTGTCTTCGAAGAGCAATCACTGAAGCTGCAGCTCTACTCGATCCCTCGGCTGCATACGAGATGAGCATCATGGATGAGTTTACTATGGAGGTGAGGGTGTTAAGTTGTGCTGTTACTTTTTCTGAAACAGCAGCATCTGTGTTACCCTGGAGGGTATCTGTCAGCTCCTTGATGAGATCCCTCTGCAAACGTGTGAAATGAGTCAAATAGTTGAGCGAACGCATGGAAAAAGTCGCTGAACTAAACGCGCTTCCCATATCTGTCCATAGTCCTAGAATCCTTATTAGGAGGATGAACAGATGAGGAAGACTCAGACATCTCCTTTTTCGTGGCTGCTGCCACCAACATAGCGTCGACAGGAACTCCCTTGGCGAGATAAGATTTATCTTGGGGGGCAGTGATGAACTTGTTTGGTTTCCTAGGGACTGGTTCCACTGTATCAGGTGCCTCCCCCTCCCTTCGAGCAATCAAATCCATTAATTCATCGAAGGGCGGAGTCACCCAGGAGGTAGAAGGTTGAGCCCCAAAAGCCTTCAGCAGCACCGACTCATCCTCAGTGAGGGCTAGGGATTGACAATCACCCCTCTGTTTCAAGATCACCAGGATGTCTGCAAATGACACATCCTTAGAGGGTGATTTGGGGGACCCCTCTGCCTCATCCAACTACCTGTGGGGAATCTATGTGCCTCCTCTTGCACAACCGTTTCCTCGGGACCTCATCAGAGGGGGCTTCTGGTGAGGCCTCCAAGGAACAGGGGGAA
Source organism: Protopterus annectens (assembly GCF_019279795.1). NCBI lineage: Eukaryota > Metazoa > Chordata > Ceratodontiformes > Protopteridae > Protopterus > Protopterus annectens. The sequence goes on from NC_056731.1 coordinate 922,561,056, forward strand.
GCCTCTGGGGGTGGCTGAGGCAATGGGGCTCTATGCTTTGGATGGATCGTGGGAGCAGAAACAGAAAGTGGCTCTTTTGGGGAAGGAGAAGATTCCCCTGATGATGTGGTTGTCTGTGCAGACAATACTTTCCTCATAAGGTCAAAGGCCCCCAAACCCATGGCCGAGGGCTCCCCCAGTTCCGAAGAACACGGGAGCATCCCAGACCCAGGTGCCGTGGGCTCCGACCCCGAGGACGGAGCCGAGCCAGTCTGTGCCGAGGCCTCCGAGAGGGAGAGTCGGCACCGACAGGTCGGTACAACTCTCGGTCCCGGAACCGAGGAGAGACCGTCGGCTCCGCGACTCCCCTATCGGTTCCGAAGGAGTCGAAGTCAATGGTGTCGATCGTGCAATGGGCGGTTTTGGCACCGAGGGCTCCACTATCATCAGGTCATCCTCTCCCGACTCCGAGATCTGGATGGGTCTCGAAGGAGGACCCATTGGAGATATGGGGAGGCCTTCTAGTTTCGACACCAACTGGGAGGAAACTGCAATTAACTTGGAAAGGGCCGTGTTTTCCAGGAGTTTCTGCATGACACGATTCACATCTGTCTCAGATAAAGGTCTGGAAGAACGGGTCAAAGGAGCCAAAGATGGCACCGACCAAAGAATGGACGGTGGTGGCAGCTCCGACACCGGTTCCAAGATCTGGGGCTCAGGGAAGGATAAATGTTCGACACTCGGCCCCGAGATCTGTGGAACCGGCGAACGAACCCTAGAAGATGAACTCGGAGCCGATGACATGGGCTCCGACATCTTCGACCCATTCGAGGATTTAGAAGCCTGATCCGACTTGTCCAAAGTCTCTTGAAAGGCAGGCTTCAGTAACCCTCTGTCTATGAGCTTCCTGCGTCTATCTGTCATGACCCTCCCGCCAAAGGAATGGCAAATAGAGCAATCCTCTTGAAGATGGAGAGGGCCAAGACAGTAGATGCAGGAAGCATGATTGTCAGTAATGGACATTTTCTGCCCACACTGACATCTTTTAAAGCCAGATTTAGCTTTCTCTGACATGCTAATATAACACTTCACTAGGCTGATGAATGGAAAAAAACTGCTAAGACTACTAATCCTATAAATGTATATATATATATACATAAGTCTTGAAAGGGCTATATAAAATAAGACACTCACAAACCACACCCAAAGTTAGGCCACAAAAGGGTGCCTGAAGAAAAAAAGGGTATATATATATATATATATATATATATATATATATATCTGGTCCGAGCTCTCCTTGATCCGATCTGTTGCAGTGGCAAACTAGATCTGAGTAATGGCAGGGAGGATTGTAGGATATGGGCTGGTCTCGAGCTTCTCTGAGATTCAGAGCTTTGCAATTCGGCCGACTCGGAGCCGAGGATTGGCTCCGAACCCGTGTGTAAGAACAAACGGCGAGATTGAACACTCTCACATCAGCCTACAAGTCCATTAAATGTAAATCACTAGATTTAGCAGTTATAAAAAAACCTTCATAAATATAAAACACAAAAACAATGTATATTAAAAAACCTACCTCTAACAAAAATTTTTTTACGATTATATCAACCAATTAAATAACGCAAGACCTTAAATTAAGAATACTAGTTAAACACAACTGATCATTCAACCTCAGTCACATCAAGGGTAATTGTAAAGGGGGGTGGGGGGTTGAACGTGCTTTACCGAACCAACCCCTGATGAAAATATGTTGGTTATGGCTGAGAAATGTGTGAAGTTGACTTTAGGGGTTTGATCAAATACTTTAGGGGTAAAAGGGAACAAAATCTTACTAGATGTGAATATTTGTTATTGAAAGACCTAAGTAAGGATACAAACATAAGGGTCATGAAGCCCAACTGGGGGGGGGGGGGGTTGTCTTTATGAGTAAAGTAGATTATTTTTTTCTCTAAAATCTTTTTATTGAAATATCCAATAATATGACAAAACTGCAGCAACAATAAACACTAACAACATCATTGTATTAAAGTACATTTAGGGAGTTAGAATGATTAACATAGCTGAAAAAACTTGAATGACACATTCAGAGCGACAGACTTATAACACTATATACAATATTTACAAATGGTAACCTGTAGAAACTCAACCAAATGATATTATAGTTGTAGAAAATATAATGATTAAGAACACTGAAAAGAAAAACAGAAAATCCTACCCCATCAATGACCAAACCCCTTAGTCCATATTGATAATAATAATAATCAAAACCTTTTCAATAGCTTTATCCATGAAAATCCATTTTTTGGGACTCTTCACCAGAGTTTTTTGCGCGGAGATATATGAGTAAGCCAAGGATCTAAAGCCAATCCAGTTCAAATTAGTACGATCAAGCCAATTTTTAGAAATGTAAAATTTTATGAGTGAGCAAATGTATATAATCACATGCGTGTCCAATTTAGAAAGGAATAATAATGGTATATGAAGGATTGCTATTCTCCCAAGATAAGGTGGATTTGTGGTATCCCATTCTCTGTAAACATATTTTCAAAGAAGTCCAAAGCTTGTGTGAATGAGGGCAATACCAAAAAATATGCAAAAGATCAGCCTAGGGACAGTAACAACACGGACATGAAGGGGACTTATTTGGACTGAATTTGTTAAGTTTAGAGGGAGTGAAATAAGCATTCTTATTTATCAGTTGAGTATAGTATAATTTCTTGAAAGGGAAGTACTCCAAAGTTATCTTAATAGCATATAATTTCTGATCTACTGACAAATTAGGATTGTGTTTATTCCAAAAGTTGGAAAAAAGGCATGATGAGTCTTGTAATAATTTGGTAAATAGGATGTATGACTTGGATACAATTTTCTCAGGGGATAGTAGGGCATTAATAATAGTGTCCAAATTAATGAAGTCCTGTTTACTGGGTTTTAAATGAGCATATTTAGACATAACTAACTCTTTTAACTGGCGCAAAATTGTAGTACAAGTCCTATTCACATTTAGAATATTTTGTATCTCCGGTACTGACATATCCTTATATTTCAATAAATCCCATACTTTAAAGATTTTAATTTGTGGAAATTTAGATAGATTAAATTGAAATCCATCTAGCTTAAAATTAGGATTTAAATGGAGCGGCTGAAATAACTGAGAAATAGTGTCAAGATTGGAAATTTTTAGTAACTCATGGAATAATTTAACCTTCTGTTTCAAAGATATAGAAATTTTAAGAGTTTTTATGATATCCAAAGGAAGAAAAGGAAGGACAGCCGGATTAATATTATTATTGATAATGTGCTGATACCACATCTTCATCCAACTAGGGTATTGACTATATCTATTGGTATTCATCATAGAAATGGATAAGAGTTTGTTGGCTGAAATAATTAAATAGTATAAGTACAGATTAGGGACTCCCAATCCCCCTCTATTTTTTGGAATTGATAGATTAGCATAAGAAATTCTAACATATTTAGGGTACCACAGAAATTTAGCTAATTCTTTATTAACTCTATTAAAGAATGATTTAGGTATAACTTGATCCGAGGAGTTAAATTGAAAGAGAAATTTAGGAAGGATATTCATCTTAACTACTGCAGCTTTGGATAATATGGATAAATTTAATAATTCCCATCTGCGTAAGTCCAAAACTATTGACGACCAAAGCTTATTTAAATTATTTTTTAACATAGATAGACTATTATGTTCTATATTAATTCCTAGATATTTAACCTCATAGGTAATGTTAAAGGATACGTTAGAAAAAAGATACGGTTTATGCGCCAAGGGATTTAGGGGAAGAATATGTGTTTTACTCGAATTAATATGATAACCAGAGGCAGATGAGAACTTCTCTATAGAATCTATTATCTTATTCAAATCAGTATTGGGAGTTTGAAAATAAATTACTAAGTCATCTGCGAAAGCAGATAATAGTATATTAGTATTTAATAACCTAGGTACTTTACAGGTAGAGTTTTGCATTAAGTATAATAACAATGGTTCTAAATATAAGTTAAAGAGAAAGGGGGAAAGAGGGCATCCCTGTCTGGTACCATTTGTTATTTTAATAGGATTAGAAAAAGTTCCATTAATATTCATTATAGTGGATGAATTCTTGTATAAAGTTTTAACTAGGTTTATAAACATAGAGGGAAAGTTGAAACAAGTCATGGTTTGAAACAGGAAATCCCAATTCACTCTGTCGAAAGCCTTTGACGCATCAAGAATCAAAGCATATATCGGATTGTTCATAGATTTAGAAAAATGTATCATTGATTCTAGAGATAAAGTGTTATCCCATGAATGTTTATGAGACATAAATCCTGTTTGGTCAGGGGAAATAATTGAAGGCAGCACTTTTTTTAATCTGTTAGCAAGGATGGAAGCTAGAATTTTCATGTCTATATTGATTAACAAAATGGGTCTATAATTCTGAGGATCTGTATTGACTATTATTTTTCAAGATTAATATAGTTTTAGATATGTTCCAATGAAGGTCTGATATATCATTTATTTTTATAAAATTATAAACTTTGAGAAGAAAGGGGGCAAGTGTTAATTTAAATGTTTTGAAAAATTCAGCCGTAAAACCATCAGGGCCAGGAGATTTGCTAGGTTTTAGTCTATCTATGGAATCAGAGATTTCCTGGATAGTTAAAGGAGCTGCAAGGGCATTCTGCTGAACAGTATTTAACTTAGGAAATGTAATAGAATTTAGAAAGTTATTTATATGATCTTTGGTTATGAGATTAGAAGATTTAGAATATAAGTCAGTATATAGAGAAGTAAAGATTTCCATAACTTCTCTATCTGTGTTAAAGATATGATTCTTATAATGTATCTGTGATATTCTAGGTCTATTAAAATTATTTTTAAATTATTCGTGCTAAAGGTTTGGATGGTACTTGAGCCCATTCGGAATAGGTGGCTAGAAGTCTTTGCTCTAAAATAGACACATTATCTTGATGTAAAAGTAGTAATTTTTTTTGAGAATTTAAGATTTGGTTGTAACTAACAGAGCTAGGGTTAGTTCTATAATTATTTTCTTGGGATTTAATCTTTTGTTTAAGGAATTGTTCTTTCTTTTTATATTGTTTTTTTAAAATATGAAGCTTTATTTATTAACATGCCTCAATCTTGCTTTACAGGCAGCCCATTGAATATCGTAAGGTATAGAAGTTGTATCCAGACTATTTTCCATTTCCTGTATTATTTCAGAACTTAGTAATTGGATTTCTTTATTAGAGAGCAGATTATTGTTTAACGTCCATAGGCTATGTTTGGACATTTGCATAGAATTTGAAGTAAGATTTAGTCTTAGGGAAATTCTCGAATGGTCAGACATAAATCTAGGTTCAATATAAAAATCTGTAACCAAATGTGTCATGGTGTCTGATAATAGGAAGAAATCCAGTCTAGACCAGGTGTTGCGACATTTAGAAAAATATGTATAAATATCTTTTTTAGATGAGTAATTTGTGAGTTGTAAGGGGTCTATGAGATTAAAATCTAGTATCAATTCTTCAAGGGCTATAGATGCTTGGTAATTATATGAGGCAGAGTTACTAGTTCGATCCATAACTGGGTTGATAACAGCATTCCAATCTCCACCTACAATGATATAATGATCTGTGAAAACAGAAAGAAGGTTATAAATTTGAAGAATAAAAATATGCTGATTATTGCAAGGGCCATAAAGATTTAGTATTAAAACAGGTTTATCAAGATTGTGTATATTAGTAGTAAAATAACACCATCTACCATTAGTATCAAAATCCTCCTTAATAATGGTCCCCTGAAAGTTTTGTTTAATTATAATAGCTACTCCCCGTGAATAAGAAGCATCACCAGACACTATTATATTTTTAATCCACTTTTTGTTTCTTACACTATACCAATCCTCCCTAGACACGAGTCTCTTGTAAAAAGCAAATACTAGCATGTGATTTACAAATTAAATGGAATATTAATGATTTCTTAGCTCTGTCATTCATCCCTCGCACGTTCCATGAGTCAATATTTAAAAAACTAGCCATATATAAACAAGGAACAAAGAGAAATTAAGCCGATAAATTGTAATAATAATGTAATAAAGGATTTGGGAAGTTTATACATATTAAGGCTTTTGTAAAGGTCACCGATGTGGGCAAAGTTATCTAATATCTTTGTGCCAATGAGTTTCCTCGTCCCCCCCCAGGTGCCTAACCACCTAAAACTAACTAAAGAAGAAACATACCGACACAAAAATGAAAGGTTTAAAAACCAGGCTACCAACATTACTAAATTAGAAGAAAAAATCTTGTAATTAGTCCTAAAAAGGACTAAAAGTGCACTTATTATACTATACATATATACATAACTACAGAAAACAAGATAGCCGTCAAAGTCTAACCCCATAAAATCCAAATTCACAAAGCTCCTATATAATAAGTTAAAATCTTAGCTAATGATAGGCTAATTATACAAATACATCTAACTAATTAAATCAAACTAAAGTATAATATTTAAGTCCCAATAAAGTTCAACAAAGACTTAATGCATATGATAATTTAAATAACATTCCGTGAGTATGAAGTAGAAAAAAAAAAAAAAAAAGTAGATAAAAATAACTCACGCTTAATCACAAAAGTTTTAGAGTCTATCAAATATATAAATTATACTAAGGAATAAACAAATCTATTTGTTTTTATCAAGTGCAGCTATGTTACAGAATTTGACTCACATTAAAAAAAAAAACTGTAACAGCATAAAACAGAACGTTCATAATTTCTATATATCTATTATCAGAAGGGACTATAACTATTTTCAATTTTGTTTGTGAGTTTTTAAATATTCTCCAACAGAAATATAATCAAAATACATCTCTAACTAGGCAATAAATAAAGAACAAGAAATCTCAATGAAACATCATCCCTAAAAATATATAAATCACGTAAGAGCCTAGACAGGAGAGTAAATAGTATAACAAATATATATAGATTGTATTGTATAGCAAACAAACTAAAAGTACCATATTATAAACTATATAATGTAATTAGAACTTGCTGCAATTCGAGCATCAGAGGTTCTAAGCTATACAACTATGCAATGTGAGAAATATTAGGTAAAGGATTTAAATAAGTTGTACCATCGTTCAGTAATGGCAAAGTAGACGACAGAAGTTAATAAGCATACTAACTCAACAAACCCTTTCAACCTCCTTCCAGATACCATTATGAACCATCGAGAGGGAATGCAAGTATAAGAAAGGTTATTGTACATCCAATCAAGACATAACAATATATATACTATATAATCCTAATAGTATATATGATATAACATTACTAAACTACAAGTAAAACATAAACATTGTGATATACTGCCAAATCTTAACTTAATGTAGGAAAAAACAAAATATCAACACAGCATGTCAAATATAAAATTTCAAGTAGAACAACATAAAAACTATGTAGTATAAATACACGTTAAACTGTTACCGGACGAGACACTATGCTAACATATAATTCCACCTTACATTTTGAAAGTCCAGCATCAAGAGTTAGCACACATCTAACTGAGAAATATGGCTTTATAGCAACAGGCTTATCCACGCACACAACACCAAGTTGGTCAAGCAAACCAAAGGACTCATCTAAAAAAAAAAACGGGTATTCTTCATGTGTTCTCACTGAAAAGAAAATTGCTTACATGTTTAAATTTGGCGCTACTTCCAGACACCAAATGACTCTAGAGGCGTATCAACCATCATAAGTGTTGATAAACAAGTAAACGTTATCTGGCCTCGGTTTGAAAGAAAGAAAAAACGTAAAAGGCGGAAGTCAGCAAGAGGAGCGAAAATTGAAAGCACCATCTGCATCTCGCTGCTCTTATGGATCTTGATCAAAAACATCCGACTGCCAAATGACTATATTACAGAGATACAGGTATGACACACCCTAAAATATGACATTAGCACTAGCTTTAAGGAGTTTTATTATCACTGCCAGTAACTCTCTAGAAGAGCTGCTAGCGACACTAAGCAGGCTATGCCACTATTGTTGACAAGCTTCTGCCGTTGTTGTTTAATAACCCATAAACTATTAAAGATTACCTTTAACCATGAATCCTGACATGTTTTAACAGTTGCCGACACTATTTTAGATAAGCCCATGGCATGTAGCAGATATTAAAACAGATGCTAATAATAATTTTGCAAAGCTCTAAAAAAAAAAATGAAAAGCCATTCTAATACATAAGAATAACTGCAATCGTGTGAGATTAAGAGTCAATGGATGGGAATTTCTTAAAAGCACTTGTAAAGATGATCTTCGCTTCCTGGGTATCTTTGGCAGAGTATCTTTTATCTTTGTAGGTGAAGGACAGGATTTTGGGATATCGCATTTGAAACTTAATTCCACGCTCTATCAGATAAGCGCAGAAAGGAGACAGTTTCTGTCTATTTAGTTTTATTTGGGGAAGCAGATCCTGCGAAAAAGTAAGTCTGTGTTGGTTCCAAATAAACTGCTTTTTGATTCTGGCTACAGACAAAATTTTTTGAGTGTCTTGAAAGTTAAGCAATTTTGTGTATACAATTCTTGGTGTATTTGATTCGTGACGGACACATGAGCTCTGTGCGCCCTTTCAACAATTAAAGTATCAGCATTGACTTCTTTATCGAGTAAAGCCACAAAGATTTGTTTGGTTATTGACAGAAGATTTTGATTCTCATATGACTCAGGCAGACCTCTAATTATAATGTTATTACGACGACTTCTCGCCTCTAAGTCTAGTACTTTAGCCTGAATCTCAGCAATATGGGTATCTTTTGCTTTTAAATCAATGTCTATATTTTCCATCTTTATTTCCATGGCTTGGTTATCACTTTCAAGTAAATCCAGTCCATCAGTGATTTGTTTAAGCGTTTTTCCAAAGTCTGTGAATTGTTCTGAAAAGCCTTGTATGGCAGAGTGAATTGGTTGTAGAGCCTGTTTAAGTTCTTCAAGGTGAAAATTTATGTCAGTTTTTTCTTTGGTATTAGCTTTAATAATATCAGTACCTTGTTTAGATGTCCTTAATCTCTTGGACCCAGTGTTCTTTTCAGGTGAAAGCATGGAGGAAAATTTGGCCTTGGTTGTTTGTGTTTCCATGGTGTCTGAGTTACCTGCCATGCCCGGGAAAACAGCAGTGGTGACAGTTACACAGACTAGGATAGAAGACTCCTGTATGCACGTGTTGAAAAAACACTCGAGGCCAAGAGAAGTTTGAGGGAAAATAATGAATATAGTTAAAATTTTACCACAAAAAATGGAAACAAAATACAAAGTAGATATCCTTCAAGCTTCCTAAATAAAATTCTGTGGAGAAAGTCAACTACACACTGGTTGAAAAAGCCGGAAATTGCCAAGATATGAGGAGCTCTGTGAAAAGGGGGCAGTCTAGCTGGCGACCATCTTGGAATCTCCAGCAAAGTAGATTATAGTAACAGAACTTTATTACTGGATACTGATTTTTACGAAGAGGCCTGCTTGAATGCTGTCAATATTTCATATGCACAGATTGATTATTTGTTAAAGAATATGTTTGACCACGGCTCCATTTCTTCTGAACTCCTGAAGTTTTTGACCTGTGAACATTCAATAGTGCTGTCTATTTTTGAGATACCGAAGATACACAAGAGTATCCTGGATCCCCCTTTGAGGCCTACTGTGAATGCGGGTAAGGCCAAAATACATCTTTTGGCAAAATACATAGACCACAGACTAAAAAAGTGTTGAGCTCTTACCATTTATGTAAGGACTCCTGGGATTTTTTGGCCAAAATTAGGAACATTGAATTTTCTGAGGAAATAATTTTTTTTAACTATTGACGTTAAATTTATTCAATGTTCTTCCCCATGAAATGGGGATTGATTGGTTTCACTACTACTTGTCTACCTTTACTGATTTCAACAATGATGAGGTCAATGTCTTAACCACACTTATGGAGGTCATCCTAAAAAATAACTTTGTGCATTTCGAGGGCCAGTTTTTCTTCAAAAATGGAAGGGGGTTTTGCAATGGGAGCGGCCTGTGCCCCAATATTTCCGAACATCATTATAGTTATTTAGAATTACCCCCAAGCCCCTTGGGCCACATACACTTGTTTCTTGGATGACATCTTTATAGCGTGGAAGGGAACAGAGGAAGAAATCCACAACTTTATTCAATACTGTAATACCACCTCTTTTTTGAAATTCACATATACTAATAGTAGTAACAGCATCAGTTATTTTGACTTGGGGGGGGGAAAAGAAGGATTCTGTGAACAGGAACATTTACAGGAAACCCACTTACTCCAGCTGTTTTTTTAAATTATGACAGTTATCCTTACCACCAAAAACGAGGATTGGTTAAAGGGCAGTATGCGAGACTAGCCCAGATGATTTCCGAAAGGGAAACTTTTTTGGTGGAAGGGGAGAGCTTAGCATACATGTTTGGTGCTAGGGCTTATCCATCTCATTTACTCAAGAATATTTTTGATGAAGTAAGCGCCAAGAGGGATATAGTGTGTTTTATCAACACCTTTTGAGGTCAGATTTGAGTGTTGATTTTAGAGGAGTACCTGACCATTTATCTAATACCAATGAATTTGGGCACGCATTCATTACCCCTTTTTCTTTAGAACACCAGGATTTGGTGGACATTTTGAAAAAGAACTGGAATATTTTTTTTCCATTTTGATGGTGTTCTGGATTTGGTGGGGAAGGAACCCAAGGTGGTATTTAGAAAGGGGAAAACTATAAAAAATGTTTTGGAATTTGAAGAAATTCAAACCCTGGCAACCAGTTTTAAGAGGACTGGGACCTTTTAATGTGGGGTGCGTCTCCAATGTATGTACAATTTCGTCAGTGTCTGTTGGTCAATGGAGTTCAGATCAAACCCACTTTTCATTGTACGTGTAAATACCAGGGGTATTATATAAATATTGCATAATGTCAACATTGTTCTTGTTTTTATGTAATAAAGACCCAGAGGCACCTTAGGGATCACATTTACAAACATTTCTAAGAAATCAAGCACAAAAGGTAGTACAATGCCTTGGCCAAACATATAAACTTTCTTAAAAATCATTTTTTATTTTTTGGGGCTGAGGTAGTATACAAAAACCCTAGAGGGGGTTGCTTGGGCAGACTATTTGGAAGCCAAGGAGATATTTTTGTAGATTAAGCTTAACACACAGTTGTCACTGGGGCTGAATGACCAGTTGAGTATAACTAGTATTTTTAAGTTAAGGTCTTATGTAGACATAATCATAAAAAAATTTGTTAGCGGTAGTTTTTTTAATAAATATTATGATTTTTGTATTTTATATTTATGAAGGTTTTTTTATTGCTGTTAAATCCAGTGATTTACATTTAATGAACTTATAGGCTGTTTTTGATTGGTTATTATTAGACATGTGATTTACAGAAGGATTACTTAAATTGTTTTTCATTTTATTGATTCTGATGAAGTCTAGGTTATACTGGGACAAAAGTGCTAAATTCTTGTTTTAATAAATTGTCTTTTCTGATGACTACTCGGAGTGGAGTGTGGTTTCACTAACTGATATAGTCGAGCTGGTATTGGAGTACTTTGGTTGTTTCTTGGCTCCTGGATCGTGTTGACAGGATAATAAACATCCACTACAAAGGATCTTTCAACAAATTATCTGAATTGACAAATGTATTTGTAATATCTAGATATTAAGGCTACCAGCAGTCAGTAACTGCTGTAGGCATTCTCTGGCAGGTAGTCAGCTCTGTGGAACAGAAAGATGGAGCTCTAACTGCACATCATTTAACCTTGCTTTGATTAGCAGCGTGACTGCTGGAACACTGTACGGTGTGGAATCAGAGTTGAGAGAAGCCACTTCTTTATTCATTTAGGAGGCAGTACTGACTGTGACTATCACTTGGGGCACAACAGCTTGGTGTAGCAGCAGAGGAATAGCACATAAGCACCAAAGGCCTACAAATCAGTAGAAAGTCCTTTAAGGGTGTGGGTGTGTGCATAAAAGAGCGAACGAGTCAGTAAGGGCAACATGATGCTTACTTGACAGCATTTTGAGTTTATAGGGACTTCCAACATAAACACTGAAGCCCACAGTGGTAAATACTGTTTAAGTTTTTTGTGGCTTCCATATTTCCAGTCAACTAGACCTGTTGAGTTTTTAAGAGATTCTGTATGAGAGCATGAACTTTTACATATCAAACTGCAAGTGTATTTTAGTTACTTTTTAGTTACTTCATTTATACTGTTTTATGAAGTGGAATGCTTCAGAAGGAGAGGAATCACTTTCTTATTCCCACAGTGTCTGCCCCTATTTCATGACTGTGTAACTGTACTGTCAAGCAAAATTAAGTAAGGCAGTATGGAAGGGGTGAAGCTCTTGCATAGGGATGTTTCCTTGACATTCTTTAATAGCTCCACTGGAGGTTCAGTGCGTGCATGGAAGAAGAGATGAATCTTGGCCCTCCAGTGATTACCCTGCCTTGGCCTACTACCTGTAGACATCAAAGAGAGAATGTATGAAGGGATGTTGATGCCCTGCCATTCCTACAACTGACTTAGAATAACTGCTCCAAAAAGGATAATCCCAACCTAACAGCATGCATTCTCCCAACTAGGTGATATGGATTGTTCCATTGAGCAGAAGAAAATAAAAAGTACAGTTGTGTACACTTATCATAAATGTAGATGTTAGAGTGTATTCACTGTTGCAGTCATTACATTTGGGTAATCTGCTGGCAGGTTGCCCTCAGTCGGCCTGAATTCCACAGTCTTGGGTCCTGCATCGGTTGCTGTCTCCTCTTTCATGACGTCAGGTCGTCACGGGAATAAAACATGCAGCCGACGCCATTTTCATTAGTTTTTCTTGCCCCCGATGTCAGGTGCCCCCCCAAAAGTAGCAATATTATATATATATATCTATATCTATATATATATATATATATATATATATATATATATATATATACATGCATCAATATAAATTTTACCTTCATCTACAAGCAAATACACCACATAGGTTGTAGAAGATAGTGAAGGAAAGATAAACTGTAGAATGACAGGGGAATGGCGGGAGGGTAACCTGGACTGCAACAGTGAATACACTCGAACATCTACATTTATGGGAAGTGTACACAACTGTACTATGTTCTTCGTGTTTCACTGTTGCAGTCATTACATTTGGGTAGAATCCCAAAGCTATGGTTGGGAGGCAGGAGCAAAACAGCATTAGGTGTGGCTATAAGGACTGCAGCAGTGCAGTGGCAAAGCCTGCCCTGGACTTTGAGTAGAGAGGCAAATGGTAATGCTTTGTAAAGGTGTGAACAGAACTCCAAGTAGCAGCCTCTAGAATGCCTTTGGTTGGTACTCCTCTGAGAAAGGCTGCTGAAGAAGCTGTAGCACTGGTGGAATGAGACCTAATGCCCTTGGGCACAGGTTTACCACGGTGTAAGTAGCAGAAATGGATGCAGTGGCTTATCCACTTTGAAATTGTCTGCTTTGAGATGGCTTTTCCTTCTGATCCTGCAGCATATGACACTAGTAATTGCTCAGTTTTGAGCTTTAGTCATGCTCAAGTAGAATCTTAGCTGTCTGTGTACATCCAAAGAATGCCGAATTCTCTCCCCTTTGTTCTGCGGATTTGGATAAAAAGTTGGCAGATGAATTGTTTGATTAACAGCCACACTGGAAACCACCTTTGGCATAAAAGTAGGATTTGTCCTCAGAGACACCCTGTCTGGGTAAAATACGATAAAAGGCTCTTCAGCCATGAGGGCCTGTAGCTCTGAAACTCTTCTTGCTGAAGTAATTGCTAGTAGCAGAGCTGTCTTCCATGATAAGAACTTTATATCAGCAGTAGCGGCTGGTTCAAATGGAGGCAGGGTGAGCTTTTCCAACACATAATTGAGGTCCATGCAGGTAATGGTGATCTTCTAGGAGGTCTTAAATGTTTGGCTCCTCTAAGATACTGCTTTAGTAAAGGATGAGAAAAGATAGGTGGCTCTGTATTGTAATGAACCGAAATGGCAGAGGCATGGATTTTGACTGATGAGAAAGATAGGCCTTTGTCAAGCAACTCAGTTAAGTATTGTAATATCTGAGGAATATGTGGTTGTGCTGTATCAGTTCCTTGTGCTTGATTCCAGGCACAGAATCTCTTCCATCTGTCAGCATAAGATTTTCTAGTACTATGCCTTCTGGCTTCCAAAATGACATCCAACACAGCTTTACTGAGAGGTGTCGTTAGTATGATTACATGATTAGCCATGCTGCCAGGTTCAGAGTCTGTAGTTGATTGTGCAGGATCTGATTGTTTTGCTGGGACAGTAGTTGTGGCCTTTGAGGCAAGGTCCAAGTTGGGTACTGAGACAAGTTCTTTAGGATTGGGTACCAGTATTGGCGGGGCCAGTCCGGGGCAATTAATATCATCCTTGGCTTCTCGTCTGACTTTTAGGAGGACCTTGGGTAGAAGAGGCATAGGAGGAAAGGCATAAACTGACAGGTTTTTCCAACTGAAGGATAGGGTGTCCACTTTCCATGCTTGTCTGTGATAAGTCATTGTGCAGAATCCTTTCAATTGATAATTTTGAGGAGAGGCAAATAGATCTATGTCTGGGCTCCCCCATTTCTCTGTTATCATGCTGAAGACTTGTGGATTTAGTTTCCACTAGTGAGGATCCATAAGGTTTCTGCTTAAATCGTCTGCCAGAGTGTTTTGTTTTCCTGGCAGGAACTGAGCTTGAAGATGCATTTGGTAGGTCAAAGCTTTGTCCCACAGTGCCATGGCTAATCTGCAAAGGGGGTATATGAGTGTGTGCCCTCTTGCTTGTTTATATACCACATGACTGTGGTGTTTGTCAGTCTTTATTAGTAGTTGTCCTGGATGAAGTAATTCCTTGAAGGCTGTTAGGGCATTTTGAACAGCTAGCATCTCTTTCTAGTTGATATGTAGATGCATTTGTTATAGTGCCCATATGCCCTGAATGTATCTTTCTGTCATGTGTGCCCCCCAGGCATAATCTGATGCGTCTGTTAAGGTTTGGCTGGCAGGAGGTAGAGTGAAGGGCCGTCCCATGTTTTGGTGACAGACCTTTGCCCACCATAAAAACTCCTGTTGCAGGCAGGGAATGAGAGGAATCATTGTTTCCAGATTGTGTGACTGTTGACTCCATAAACTTTTTAGGTACCATTGAAGTTTCCTCATATGCAGTCTTGCATATGGAATTAGTAGGATGCAGGATGCCATGAAGCCCAGAGCCTGCAGAATTAGTCTTGCAGAAGACTGGGTTTTTGTTGCCATCAGTTTGAAGTAAGTAGTCAGTTGCCTTTGTTTGTCTGGCATGAGGTAAGCCATCTGGGCAGCTGTATTCAAGCTTGCACCCAGGGATGTTATCTTTAGAGAGGGTACCAGTTGTGATTTCTTTTCGTTTATTGTGTACCCTAGGCATGTTAGAAGCCTTCTCACAAACGCCAGGTGTCGAAGAAGAGTGTCTTTGTTCTCTGCTTGAATGAGACAGTCGCCCAAGTAAGGATATATTTCTATATTTCTTTGTCTGCAAAATGCAATTACTGGTGCCAGGCACTTTGTAAAGACCATGAGCGCAGCAGATAAGCCAAAGGGCAGTGCAGAGAATTGGTAATGCATTAAGCCAGCCTTGAATCTGAGGTATCTTTCTACACGACTGTCTTATTGGGACATGCAGGTATGCCTCTTTTAGGTATAAAATCACCAGCCAAGCATTCTTGTCCAGCATGGGCAGAAGCTGCTGCAAAGTCAGCATTTTGTATTTTGGAATGCCCAGGTATGTGTTCAAAATCGATAAATCCATTATTGGCCACCTGGCCTTGTCCTTTCTGGGTACCAAGAACAGTCTTGAGTAAAAACCTTGTTCTTTTTCCTGTTCTGGTACTGTCTGAATGGCCCCCATATCCATGAGGGACGTAACCTGTTTCTGTGCCTCTGCCCATTGATTTTTTGGCAGATCTGGCCAACCATTTGCCATTGGCAGAGTGTGGAAGTGGAATCTGTATCCCTGTGATATGATGTTTAGTACCCACTTGTCCTGGGTTATTAACTGCCAATTTTGAGCAAAAAGTGCTAATATTCCCCCTATGGGTGCTGCCAAAAGATAAGTGCTTGGTGTAGGCAGAGGGAAGTCATTGGGATTGCTTTCTGTAGGTTTGCGCTTTATCTCCTCCAGATTTGAAGGTGGATGCGCCCCATTGCTTTGACCTGTAGGAGTCTTGCACCTGGTATATGGAACCCTTAGGGCATCTGGATTTGCCCCTTTGAGCTCTGTCTGACACAGGAAAGGACCAATTTTCTGTAGGCCAGTGTCTACTGAATCTTGGTGGCTGCACTTGTAAGTCTTTTACAGTTTGCATAGACTTAGCTTTGTCTTCCACTTTCTTTAAAACCTCTTCTGCCTTAATACCAAACAGAGAATCATGCTGTAAAGGTGCATCTAGCAATATAGCTTTAACATGATCAGGCAAATTTTGTTCCTTTAACCAGGCATGCCTCCTAATCACAGATCAAGTAACTGCGGGCCTGCAGGAGGCCTCTAAAGAATCAAAACCACATTGTAAAGTAGGCTTTCCAACTTATTCAGCTGCCTGCAATAATTCCTGCAATTCTTTATTTTCCGCACATTCTGAAATCAACATCATTTTCTGTTTCAGCAATCCCATAACATGCTGTTGGGTACTTAA
Organism: Protopterus annectens; assembly: GCF_019279795.1. NCBI lineage: Eukaryota > Metazoa > Chordata > Ceratodontiformes > Protopteridae > Protopterus > Protopterus annectens. The sequence continues at coordinate 922,577,760 of NC_056731.1, forward strand.
GCATATGAAATTGACAGTTTAAGGCCCTGATTGCCAAGGTTGCAGATGTACAAACCTTTTTTCCCCATCTGTCCAGTGCCCTTGAATCTCTGTCAAAGGAGGTAGGATCTTTTTGCTGTTGAGGCCTTAACTCCCTTTGGACCCTGTGAAATAGTTTCAGGATCAGCAGCAGGGTTTCTAAATAAAAAATGTATGTGAGTCAGGGACTCTGTAATATCGGTCAGGTTTACTGGGAGCCAGAGGTAAGGAGTCAGGGGTCAAGCTTGACTCCGAAAACACATCATCCACAATGTCTAAAACAGGTGGACTGGCCAAAGGCTTGTGCTGTGGGAGAAGGAAATCCCCGAGCCTCTTTTTTAATTCTGACATGTCTTGACTCTCCCAGTGAGAATGCTCCCTCAAAGTATGCAAGGTTTCTCCAAATGAATAATCCTCAGGAGGAGATGCAGCTCAGCATCAGAATCCTCATAGGGAGGTAAAGATAATTCCTGATCAGAAGAGGAATCAGAAGAAATAGAAATCTGATCTGAAGATTCATAATCAGTGTCTTGCCTAGGCCTCTTATCTGGAGGGGGATGGGTACCCCTGATCAAGTTAATAAGGTCTTCAGCCATTTTGATAATCTGTTTTTTAGGCATAGAGGCCTGTGCACGAGGCTCATGCATCAGTTTTTTAGTTATAGAAGTTGCTTTTCTCTTTGATTTTGCAGCTGTCGTCGGTTTGATATACAAATGTTGAGGTCTGAATACACCCTCAGAAGCCGGTGCCTGCTCAGCGGCTCTGGACCCATCAGAGGGAGATACATCCGTCGGTCCAATACCTTGCGGCATGCCGGACTCCACATGGGTGTCAGTAGAGTCCTGCGACTCGAAGGTAGCGGGTATCAGGGGCTGCGAAAGCACCTCACTGAGTACCGGCGACTGGCTTAACAGAAGCTTCGTCTGTTTTGCATCTCGACTGCCTTTCTCTGTCCTTTTCTTTGCGGTTTTTATGTACTCCGGTAGTCGAGTTGCTATCCGACGACATTTCTGGGTAGTTAAATCTGTTTCCAAAATACTTTGATGCGAAAATATACCGACGCTTAATAGTGCGTTGGTTAAATCTAGCACAAAACCGACAGCCAGGTAAGTTTGTGATCAGGGCCTAGGCAAGGAATACAGTATAAATGGAAATCCTTATGAGGTATTTGCTTCCCACAAGTAATACAATTATTAACTTTTTCTGACATTGGTAAAAAGCAAGAAAAAAGTTTCCCCTACGGGTACTTAGCTTTAGTGAAGACTTCAGTTCTGAAACTCAAACTCGAATATTTCAGTAGTCGGCCGACCAGCACTTGCGAAATGCTTCTGCTTCAGGCACTGTGCAGCAAGAAAGACTAAAGAAAATGGCGTCGGCTGCATGTTTTATACCCCTGATGACCTGACGTCATGGAAGAGGAGACAGCAACCGACGCAGGACCCAAGACTTTGGAATTCAGGCCGACTGAGGGCAACCTGCCAGCAGATTACCCAAATGTAATGACTGCAACAGTGAAACACGAAGATCATCAGCTGATTACTTGCTGGAAGCATTTGTGGGGGGGGGGGGCAGAAAAGGTTAGGAAAGAAAAAAAGTGAAATTTTAAAAACAAGTACCACAAAACCTCCCACGAAGGTGGAAACAAGAAAAATGCCAAAAACACAAGGGTTCAAGGGACACAGTTTAGAAGAACTGAGATGCCAAAGGAGGCTCCAATTCCAGGAATTTTGGTTCAAAGCAGTAATGCTTTGTAAAGGAGAAACCTGCAAACTAAATAAATGGCCGTGTCACAAAGTTCACATAGGACACATTTTTCAAAACCAGTACATTAAGCAGACATACTCCTACTGAAGTGTGACTTGACAGCACAGGCTAGTGAGTGGTTGGTCACCCTATATGAAAAATGATACTGTTAATCCATTTGGAGGGCAGGATATGAACAGCCACAGCCACCATCCTTATCTGGAGCAAACTGGAATGGCAACTGGTCTATCTTCATTAAGTGAAAAATGTATACAATCCAGCACATTTTGTTGATTGTGAAATATGACACAATGCACCCCAATGAAATGAATGCTGAACTGCAACACAATCTCTCTGGTTTAAATTTTAAATGTTTAACGGTTTCATTATTTTGACTGGTCAATGTTAAATTTAATATAAATACACTTTTCAGAATATTTAAGCAGGGGAATTTAAGTGCATATAATACCGAGAAGGTACTTCTACCAAAATGCCAGAGATTTTTTAATATCTTTATATAATCTAGTACAGTTTGTCACTCATTGATGCTTACTGAAAGATCTGAAAGCAAATCTCAGATCTTCAAAGAGAAAATGCAAATCTCAGTCTAGACGCACTGCTGCACTTTTAAGAATTGATCTACTGAGTATAGCTGCTAACAAGTACCTGTAACAACAAGCCATGTGAAATGGACAGCAAATTCACCTTAACAAATGCATAAGAAAGTGCCTTCTTAAACAAAGACAGATGGTGTACAGCTTGTTGAACAGCAGCCAACCACAGAAGAATACCATTAAATCTGCACCAAATGGAAAATCTGGCTCATTCTGCTAAAGTGAAATTTCCTAACGTTAGACTTCCAATTCTCCTCAATGATTTTGAGAACCTCAGGGGAGAAAGACCACCTCGGTGGGATCGATCTTCTAAGTTGCAACACACATGCATTTAGGGATTGGGTGTACCAGGGTCCCTAACTGCTGTGGCAGAAGGTTGTGCGAGAGGGGACAGATCCTTGAACCTCTTCTACTCAATTTCTTAAACAAGAAGAAAGTACAATTGTGTGTGTAACTTACAATAACACAGATGTTAAATGTTACAGTACATATTCTTCAGACATCCTGCTATTCCGAAACCTGCAGCCGGCCCAAATAACCAGAGTCTTACCATCCCCCAACAATGTCAGGCTGTCAGTATATAAAGGGTAGTCAGCTGGTGCCATCTTCAAGGCTTTCTTTCCCATGGTTCCGAAGTCCAAATACTTCTCAAGCAGACCACTATCTATTCCACTGACTCAATGGATAAAAATTGTCACTTTTCTTGGGAGCAGCCAGTTGGGGGAGGTGACAGGAAGCACAAACAATCCAACATAACAGGCAGAAGGGGTAGAGAGGAGGGAAAAAGGTAATGCAACACTGATCGACAAACATCTACAATTCCATTAAGTTGCCAACACAACTCTACAATGTTCTTGTAGTCAATGCTGTGGTTGCCAACACAACTCTACAATGTACTTTGTAGTCAATGTTTTCATACTAAGTCTTGGGAGAACTCCCACAACAATGTTACTGGGATGATTGGAGAACACACAGCAATGTGGATAACAGGTTCTGCAGGATGGCAGAGACAAACCCTGCTCTGGCTCTGATGCTAGCACCTAGGTGTTACTGTGTAGAGAAGGCATGTACAGAAGACCAAATAGTCACTTCCAGGATGGACTGGGTTGGTATCCTTTGCAGGAATGCTGTGGTGGTTGCCTTTGCCTTGGCGGAATTAGCCCTGACACTGTCAGGTATTTGTTTTTCATGGTGTAACAAAAGTAATACACGGCTAGCTATCCATTTTGAGAAGCTCTGCTTCTCCACAGATCTCCCCTCCTTACCTTTGGCAAATGCCACCAAAAGTTGCTGGTAGATGGTGCAGGTGTAGAAGGTATTCTGAGAGGAACAGTTTTGTCTCTAGGGAGAAAGGCCTTCTGCTAAACAGTCTAAATCTGTTCCCGGGAAGGGTAAACCCAGGTGTTGGGTGTCATTTGTGACTTCTGGAAATTTAGGGTAAGGCTCACCTTCTGAAAGCAATCTATGTTGACTTGCATAGCTGATGCAGGAGTTCTGCAATAGAAGCTGCCTGAATTAAGCAACTGTCTAAGTATGGGTAAATGAGGGCCCCACTTGGTTCTGCAAAATACAAGTACTGGTACCAAAGATTTGGTAAATACCCTGGGAGCAGAAGATAAGCAGAATAGTAAGACAAAAAACTGGCAGTGTGACCCCCCCCCCCCCCCCCGCACACCTACTCACTCCCACCTTGAATCATACAAATTTCTTGTGCTCCTGAAAGACAGGAATATAGAGGTATAATCCAATTTAAATCCAGTGCCACCATCCAGACCTACGGAAAAGTGTGGGGGCAGTAGCTTTTGCAGAGTTAATGTTTTGAATATGGGTATTGTAAGAATTTTGTTGAATCTTGAAAGGTGTAATACGGAACTCTTGGGACTAAGAAGAAGCAAAAGTAGAACCCTGTGCTTGCCTCTTCTGGAGGAGTTGGGTGAATGAACCTTTGCTCTATGTGGGAAGGAATCATAATTCTCTGCTATCTGGGGGTGGGGGTTGATGCCTATGAAGGAAGGAATGAGTTTTACAGTAACCCTTTCTTACTACATGTGGTACCTTATTTGTCAAGTGTGTTCTGTTCCTAGTAACAGAGAAAACAGGAGATTCTTCTACACAGACTGACTGGGGACTGGAGGTTTGATGCTGAGGTAATGTCTGAGGAGGGAGGAAAGAAGTACTACACAAAGTCACAGCTGCTTCCTATTAAGGGGCTGGGTCCCTAGACACCCCCTCCCCGGCCTAGGGCATTGGTCAGCTCTTTGACACTTGGGCTTTTTCCCTTTTTCAGTTTTTTTCATGTTTAGGAAGAAAGGGCCAAGACTAGTTGTTGGATCTGGGAACGGAGGGAAGATCAAGTTCTTTGGTTTCCCTTATGGTCCAGTCTCAAACATTTTCTCAGCTGGCGGTCCAAAGAGAAACACTATCAAACAAGGGTTTTGTTCTCAGCCAGGCATGTCTCTTTGTGATGGACCCCGTAGCAGCTTCCCTGCATGCAGCATCTAGTGGATCATAGCTAAATTTGAGAGAATGCTTGGACACCTGGACTACATCACACAATTACTGGATGTCCTTCTTGAGACTCTTGTTTTGCATCTCTCCTGCCTTGGTTTTTAAATAGCCCCTATACAGACTCTATGCATTTCAGCAGATGGATCTGGCAGTTCAGAGCTCTCATGGTCAGGGTGGCTGAAGTCTAGGTCTTTTTGCCAAATCAGTGTAGGCATCTACTCACCTTATCATTTGGCAAAGGGTTCTGCTGGGTCAACCACTGGATTCTTAAAGATGTACCTGGGGAACTCTACAGAAGCAATTTGATTTGGTCTCTTCCGACATATTTTTAGCTGCCATAACATAATCCATTTTAATCCATACATCTAACACTTCCTCTTAACGTGTCACCATAAATACAAGTTATTAGTGAACCAATTTATGTGTGGTGCAGTTTACTACTATAGCCTTTTTTTTAGCTTCACTTATCAATCATGAAGCTGAGATCATGAAAAGACTTGAAATGGTCATAAAATACAACACAAAGACAGTTTTTTTTTATTTTTCAAGTACAAAATGTAATCTGCGAATAAAGCTAATTTGTCTTACCAAGCCAGTTATATTCCTTGAATTTGAGAGTCCCTTATTTTCTTTGTTAATGGCTGTAAATATAAATCAAATAAAAGGAAAAGTACAGTTGTGTACCTACCATAAATGTAGATGTTAGAGTGTATTCACTGTTGCAGTCATTACACTTGGGTTATCCGCCAGCAGGCTACCCGCAGTCGGCCCGAGTTCCAAAGTCTTGGTCCAGCATCGGTTGCTGTCGCCTCTTCCCTGACGTCAGTGCGCCAGGGGTATAAAAGATGCAACTGACGCCATTTTCTTCAGTTTTTCTTGCCCCAGATGTCAGGTGCCCCCAGATAGGAAAGCTGGAAAAATAAAATTATGCCAAAAAGCATGCATGTACTAATATAAACATTTCCTTCATCTACAAGCAAATACACCACATAGGTTGTATAGAGATGAGAAGTACAGAGAAGTCCCAGCAATGAAAAGGGGGATGGTGGGTGGGTAACCTGGACTGCAACAGTGAATACACTCGAGCATCTACATTTATGGTAGGTACACAACTGTACTATGTTCATCGTGTTTCACTGTTGCAGTCATTACACTTGGGTTGAATCCCAAAGCTGAGGTTGGGCGGCTGGGTCTAAATTGGATTTGGAGAGGCTACCAGGCCCTGCAGGACTGCAGTGGCAAAGCCTGCTCTGGATTTAGAGTAGAGAGGTAAGTGGTAGTGCTTGGTGAAAGTGTGCACTGAGCTCCAGGTTGCAGCTTCTAAAATAACTTTGGTTGGTACTCCTCTGACAAAGGCTGCTGAAGTGGCTGCTGCCTTGGTAGAATGTGGCCTAATGACCTTAGGCACTGATTTGCCATGCTGTGCGCAGTGTCCTAGCCATTTTGAAATTGTCTGCTTTGTGATAGGTTTTCCTTGTGATCCTGCAGCATAGGCTACAAACAGTTGCTCAGTTTTTCTGAAAGCTTTTGTCCAAGTAGAATCGTAGCTGTCTGTGTATACCCAAAGCATGCAGAAGTCTCTCCCCTTTATTCTGGGGATTTGGGTAGAAAGTTGGTAAATGAATGGTTTGGTTCAGGGCCACATTGGAAACTACTTTTGGCATGAATGTTGGGTTTGTTCTGAGAGAAACCCTGTCCTGGTGAAAAATGAAACGTTCCACAGCCATTAATGCCTGTAACTCTGATACTCTTCTTGCTGAAGTTATTGCTAGGAGCAGAGCAGTTTTCCATAAGAATTTTATATCAGCTGTGCTGGCTGGTTTAAAAGGAGGCAGTGTGAGTTTTTCTACAACAAAATTGAGATCCCAAGTTGGTACTGGTGCTCTCCTTGGGGGGTCTTATGTTTTTTGCCCCTCTGAGGTACTGTCTTAGTAGAGGATGTGAAAAAATAGAAGGTTCCATATTGTAATGAGCTGAAATGGCAGAGGCATGGATTTTAATTGATGAGAAAGATGAGCCTTTGTCCAGCATCTCAGTTAGGTATTGTAAAATCTGAAGTATATTTGGAACAAGTGGTTCAAGCCCTTGTGCCTAGTTCCAAGCACAGACTCTTCCATTTTTCTGCATAACATTTCCTAGTGCTGGGCCTCCTGGCTTCTAAAATGACATCCATAACAGCTTTAGAGAGAGGTGCAGTCTGAGTGGTTACATTATCTGCCATGCTGCTAGATTTAAGGTTCTGAGTTGACTGAGCAGAATCTGATTGTTTTGTTGAGTTAGAAGATGAGGAATTTGAGGTAAAGGCCAAGCTGGGCCTTGAGACAAGCTCTTTAGGATTGGGTACCAGTGCTGGTGTGGCCAGTCTGGGGCAATCAGGATCATTTTTGCAATATGAAATATAATATTTTTTTATACATAGTTATATAATTAATAATATTAATAAAATTATAATAGATATATGTGTGTAGAAAGATAGATTTTATTATTATTGTTTTCAGTAAAATGTGATGAATTTGATGTAATGTTGATTTAACTGATGAAATTGAATAATTGAATAATTGGACAAGCTGTTTGTGCTAATTGCCTTTTACTGTGTATGCATATGTATAAAAAGATGTTTAGAGCATACACTTTTTGTGATCCAGGAAGGCGAAAGGCCGAGGTACCAGATCTTGTGCAATAAAAGGAAAAAGGAATTCTGGTAAAGTGCTTGGACTTGTGTTTTCTTCGTTTTATTTGTGGCTTGAATAGGTGTTTGGAACCGAATTGGTGTTTTTTTTTTGGCACTTTACCAGTTACATGATGTCGCAAACAGCGGGAGCTTCTGGGCAGTTGGATATGCTGGGGGCTATACATTTTGCTGACTTGATGAATGAACATGAAAAGAAGTTTACCCTTGTGTTTCCGTGGAATGTTGGTAAGAATAGCCAGTTGGATGACCGTTTCCAACAACTCGAGAGACTGACGGCTAAGGAAATTGCTTTGTTTCTTGACACCCGGACTTCTTGAAAAATATATTAGTTTAAATATTACACCGAGGGGGCTGCGAATAGATCGTTTGCCTGCAGCTGATTTTTTGGAAGAGGAACAGGACCTCTTCGATGAATGGAAAAAAGCCTCTCTTGAGTGTACTACGAAATGGCTTCATATAATCAAACGGAATTTCAGGACACATGAAAAATTTAAAACTGAGATACTGCGTTTACAGGATGAGGTGGTGGAGGAATCATGTTTTAAAATGCAGTTCTCAAAGATTAATGATAAAGTGTCTAAACTTGAAACTGATATTATTTTGCATAAAAGAAATAAGTTAGTACGGGACATTAAAGATTATGAGACTGGGATTCTGTTTTCTTGGCAGCGCGAGACTACACGTAGTAGGTCATGGGTTAGAAGAAATGTGCAGAAACAGCGGAATACTTCAGCGTCTTCAAGAGAACAAGAGACAACTGCTTCTTTTAGCAAGAATGTAACTTTTTTGGACTCTAGTAATCTTAATATAGAAAATGAGGGCGTGAATAATTCGTCAGCTCATGTTAGGGCTGATAATTCCTTTCAGAATAACAAATGTAATCGGGGAAGGAATGGTCGCAAGGGCAAGAATCGTTTCAAGTAATACCGTAGTAAGTCAATATGATACACGGACATTATTTGTTGTTAATTTGTCTGATTTGTCTCTTGATGATGATATGAAAGCTGTATTAGTAAAGGGCTGTAAATTTGTGCCCACTCATTTTCCCTCCTTTGGAGATGTATACTTGGAACTGAGAGCATTTATTAGGAAATTGTATTTAAAAGTTTTTTTTCAGGATAACACCGCTAACAATACTGAAAATGCTTTTTTAGATGCGATTAACTCTGAAATTGATGAAAATTGTGAAATGGATGAGTTGTTTAATCTATCTATATATGATTATGATACAGTGGAAATGGATGATGCTGGAGGGGGGACAACCGATTGTGACTTCTATCACACTGGATATGGAAAATTAAAATCGCTCCATTTAGTATCCGATAGCAAATTTTCACCCAATATTAAAGTGCCTACAATTACTACTTCCTTTAAAGTATTATTTAAGGAAATATTATTGATTATTGATGAATTTAATAAGAGTAAAAAGCAGTTTAATTTAAGCAAAAAGGAATGGCTGGCTTTGAAAAATTTGATAAAAGTAAAAAGATTATATTTTTAAATGTGCTGATAAGGGTGGAAACTGGGTCATTTTACATAAATCAAAGTATTGTGAAATGGTGGCTGATTTGCTAAACAACACTGTTGAATATAAACGATTAAGTAAGGACCCAGTATTAGAATTTAATAATGAACTTTTAACATTATTAGAGCGAGGGGAACATCTAGGTTTCTTTGATAGGAAGGATGTCAATAAATTGTTTATTAAGAAACCTCGAACACCCATTTTCTATGCCCTACCTAAAATACATAAGCGTCTTGAAAAACCCCCGGGTAGACCTATAGTATCGGGCATAGGTTTGCTGTTGAGTAATGTTAATATTTTTCTGGATTTCCACATTGAAAAATATTTGAACAAAGTTTCAGCACACATTTCTAACACTCAAGAACTGTTAGATGTAATCTCTAAGGTGAAGTGGTGTCAAGATTATTATTGGGTGACAACTGATGTAAAATCACTTTATACGAACATAAGCAAAAGATGGGGTTTGGAAGCAGTGATGAAAATGTTAGGAAATGGACCCAGGACTACATATATAGTTAATCTCTTGGAATTTTGTCTAACTCACAATTACTTTAGTTTCAATAATTAATTTTATCTGCAGTTAAAAGGGACAGCTATGGGGGCTGCTTTTGCGCCCTCATACGCTATTATTTATATGGGATTTTTTGAAAGGAAATTTATTTACCCTACTTCATTTTATAAGAACAATGTTATTTTGTATAAACGCTTTATTGATGATCTCTTTATGATTTGTAAGGGTGAAACTGCTGAATTTTTTGATTTTTTTTGAGACCTTGAATACTAATGAACATGGATTTGTTTTTTCATATGATTGTAGTAGGAAAAAATTAATTTTCTGGATGTGATGCTATATAGTGATATAGAAAAAATAGGTTTCAGACCCTTTAGGAAAACTACTGCAGTGAATATGTTTTTACATGCTACTAGCATGCATCCGGAACATTTATTACGTTCATTACCCTTAGGTGAATTTCAAAGAATATTAGATCATACTAGTGATTTAAGGGAGAGAAAAAATGAATTGAATAATGTGGAGATGAGACTAAGTGAGAGGGGATATGATAAAGAAGAACTATTAAAGTGTAAAATGAAAGTACTTGGAGAGATTTATGAGGGCCCATGTGAGATATACTAAGGATAAATTGGTAGTTAGAAAATGTACTGGAAAAGAAGATATTGATTAGGAAAAATTGTTTTTTGTAACAAAGTTTTCTCCTTTTTCGGATGAAATAAGGAGAATAGTAATGAAATATTGGTATTTAAAGAGGATGATAAAATTGGTCACTTGTTCCCAGAGTACGTTACTTTCTCTTATAAAAGGGGAAAAAATCTAAAAGAGCTATTAAATTATAACTTTTTGAAAGGGAATGAAATTAATAATACAACTCCGGGTACATTTCCACGTGGACACTGTAGTCTACGATAGGGTGATAAATGTGGAGACTATTAATGGTGTTTCCTTTAATCCAAAATTCTATTTTAACTGCAGATCTATAGGGGTTGTGTATGCCTTATGTTGTTCGTGTTTAGACATTTGGTATATTGGGCCAACAAAAAGAATGGTGAGAATTCGTGTTTTAGAGCATCTAAGAGACATTAGGAATCATAGTGAAGGAAGTCCTGTGGCCCAGCATTTTGCTGAGAAACATGGTGGTTCCCCAAATTGTTTAAAATTTTGTGTTCTGGGTAAACCTTTTTCCATGGGAGGAAATGATTATCTTTATAAGTTACTTGAATTAGAGACTAAAATGATTTTAAAATTTGGAACTTTAAAGCCCTTCGGACTTAATTTAGAACTGGCCATTTAGATTTGATGAATTTATAAGTAGTAAATTATTAGAGAGTAAAATAATTAATTTAAAAAAAAATGTTTTTGTAATATGAAATATATTTTTTATATAGTTATATAATTAATAATATTAATAAAAGTAAAATAGATATATGTGTGTATAAAGATAGATTCTATTCTTAATGTTTTCAGTAAAATGTGATGAATTTGATGTAATGTTGATTTAACTGATGAAATTGAATAACTGAATAATTGGACAAGCTGTTTGTGCTAATTGCCTTTTACTGTGTATGCATATGTATAAAAAGATGTTTAGAGCATACACTTTTTGTGATCCGTGAAGGCGAAAGGACGAGGTACCAGATCTAGTGCAATAAAAGGAAAAAGGAATTCTGATAAAGTGCTTGGACTTGTGTTTTCTTTGTGGCTTGAATAGGTGTTTGGAACCAAAATCATTTTTGACCTTTCTTGTCTGACTTTTAGAGGCACCTTGGTAAGAAGAGGCATTGGAGGGAAGGCATAGACTTTCAGGGTTTTCCAGCTGAATGATAGAGCATCCACTTTCCATGCTTGAGAGTGATAAGTTCTTGTGCAGAATTTCTGTAGTTGGCAATTGTGAGGGGAGGCAAAAAGATCTATGTCTGGGCATCCCAATTTCCTTGTTATCATGCTGAACACCTGTGGATTTAGTTTCCATTCGTGAGGGTCCATGAGATTTCTGCTTAGTTCGTCTGCCAGTGTATTTTTTGTTCCTGGCAGGAATTGTGCCCACAGATGTATCTGATAGATCAGTGCTGTGTTCCACAAAGTCATGGCTTGCCTGCATAGGGGGTAGGAATGTGTGCCCCCTTGCTTGTTCATGTACCACATAACTGTGGTATTGTCAGTCTTTATTAGTAGCTGTCCTGGATGTAGTAGGTCCCTGAAAGCTGTCAGGGCATTCTGTACAGCTAGCATCTCTTTCTGATTGATGTGAAGATGCATTTGTTCCTTGGGCCACGTGCCCTGAATACATTTTCCTGCCATATGTGCCCCCCAGGCATAATCCAATGCATCCGTTGTTATTGTCTGCCTGGCTGTGGGTAAGGTGAAAGGTTGTCCCTTGCTGTGGTGACAGGCCTAGGACCACCATTAAAACTCATGTTTTAGGCAGGGAATTAAAATTATGACTGTCTCCAGGCTGTGACAATGTTGAGTCCAAACACTTTTTAGATACCATTGTAGCATCCTCAAATGCAGTCTTGCATATGGAATTAGTAGAATGCAGGACGCCATGAAGCCCAGGGCCTGCAGAATTTTTCTTGCAGGGAGCTTGGTCTTTGTTGCCATCAGTTGAAAGTAATGAGCCAGTTGCCTTTGTTTATCTGGCGTGAGATAAGCCATCTGGGCAGTTGTATTTAAACTTGCACCCAGGAATATTATCTCTTGAGAGGGCACTAGTTTTGATTTCTTTTTGTTTACTGTGTACCCTAGGCAAATTAGTAATCTTTTTACAAACGCCAGATGCTTTAGTAGAATGTCCTTGCTCTCTGCTTGAATAAGGCAGTCGTCCAAGTAGGGATATATTTGAATTCCTTTTTGTCTGCAAAATGCAATTACTGGTGCCAGGCATTTTGTGAAGACCCAGGGCGCAGTAGATAAGCCAAAGGGCAGTGCAGAGAATTGGTAATGCATTGAGCCTGCTATGAATCTGAGGTATCTTCTGCAAGATAGTCTGATTGGGACATGCAGGTATGCCTCCTTGAGGTCCAAAGTAACTAGCCGAGCCTTCTTGCCCAGCATGGGTATAAGTTACTGTAGTGTTAACATTTTGAATTTTGGAACATCCAGGAAAGTATTTAGGATAGACAGGTCCAGTATTGGTCTCCAGGCTTTGTCCTTTCTGGGTACTAAGAAAAGTCTTGGGCAAAATCCTTGCCCCTGTTCTTGCTGTGGTACTCTTTGAATAGCTCCCATATCCATGAGAGCAGCAATTTGTTTTTGCGCCTCTGCCCATTGGTTTTGTGGCAGTTCCGGCATACCTTTTGATTTTGGCAGCATGTGAAAGTGGAACCTGTAACCCTGAGAAACAATATTCAGTACCCATTTGTCCTGGGTAATTATGTGCCAATTTTTTGAGAAAAGTGCTAGCTTTCCCCCTAGGGGTGCTGCGAAAAGGTAAGTGCTTGGCATCTGTAGAGGGAAGTCATTGGGACTGTTTCCTATAAGGTTGTAATTTGTCTTCCCCTCCTTTGGGGCTGAAGCACCCCATTGTTTAGGTCTGTAGGAGCCTTGGGGCCGAGATCTGCCTCTTGGGCGTCTGTATCTGTCTCTTTGTGGCCTAACACCGGAAAGGACCAATTTTTTTGAAGGACAGTTTCTGCTAAACCTAGGTGGTTGAACCTGTAAGAAATCCTTTACTGTCTGCATTGATTTTGCTTTATCCTCCATTTTCTTTAACACCTCTTCTGCCTTAACACCAAACAAAGTATCATGCTGTAGTGGAGCATCGAATAATTTTACTTTAACATGGTCAGGTAAACTTTGTTCTTTCAACCAAGCATGCCTTCGAATAACAGAGCCTGTAACTGTGGCTCTACAAGAAGCCTCTAATGAATCAAAACCGCAGTGTAGAGTATGCTTTCCCACTTGTTCAGCTGCTGCAATAAACCTTGCATTTCCTTACTGTCAGGACTTTGAGTTTGAAACCATTTTCTGTTTTAACAATAACATGAGGTACTGTTGATATTTAGGCATGTGAAACTGGCAATTTAAAGCCCTTACAGCTAAAGTAGCAGAAGTGTAAACTTTTTTCCCTCATCTGTCCAGAGCTCTGGAATCCCTATCCGAGGGGACAGGATTTTTAGCAGTGGAAGCCTTAACCCCTTTAGGACCCTGAGAAAGATCTGCAGCAGGGTTTTTGTAAAGAAATTTATAAGAGTCAGGGACCCTGTAGCACCTGTCTGGCTTGACTGGTGCAGGGGGTAAAGAATTAGGAGTCAGACTGGATTCAGAGAAAACATCAACAATTATCAAGCACAGGAGGAATAGCCAGGGGCCTGTGCTGGGGCAATAAAAGAAAGTCTCTGAGCGTTTTCTTGGATTCTGAATAATCCTGGCTCTCCCAATGGAAATGCTCCCTCATGGTGTGCAGGGTTTCCCCAAAAGAATAATCCTCAGATGGAGAGGCTGAAGGTATAGACTCTTCTGCATCAGAGTCCTCATAGGGAGGGAGAGAATATCTCTGATCAGAAGAGGAATCAGAGGAAATAGAAACCTAGTTAGAGGAATCTTAGTCAGTGTCTGGCCTAGGCCTTTTGTCAGGAGGGGGATGGGAACCAAGTAATTAGGTCTTCGGCCATTTTAAGCATGTTTCTTTGGCATGGATGACTGTTCAGGAGAATGCTGCACTTGTTTCCTTGTCTTTAATAGTGTTTTTGACTTTGCCTTGGCTGCTGTAGTGGGCTTAACTGTAAGCTGTGAAGGTCTGAAAACACCCTCAGAAGCCGATGCCTGCTCAGCGGCTCCGGACCCATCTGAGTTTCTGTAGGCCCAATACCTTGAGTTTCCACAGGCCACGGTGTCTCCACGTGGTTGTCGGACACAGCCTGTGGCTCTGAGGTAGCGGGTGTCAGGGGCTGCGAAAGCGCCTCACTGAGAAACGGCTAACCGGCGACTGGCCTAGAAGAGGCTTCGTCATCGGTTTTGGACCTCGGATGCCTGTCCTTTTCTTTGTCTTTGCGTTTTTTATAAATTCCAGTCGTCGGTTGTTCCGACGGCATTATGTAATTAAACCTTCGGCCAAAATAATGTAAAGCAAAATCAAACCGACGTTTAATAGTGCGTTTATTGAATCTAGCACAAAAACGAAAACTGGCAACGTCGTGGTCAGGACCTAGGCAAGGAATACAGTAAGAATGAAAGTCCTTATGAGGTATTTGTTTCCCACAAGAGATACAATTATTAACTTTTATTGACATCGGTCTGGAGCAAGAAAAAGTTTCCCCAACGGGGTACTTAGCTTTATTGAAGACTTCGGTTCTGAAACTCAATTTCAAAAATCTCAGGAGTCGGCCGACCGGCACTTACGAACTGCTTTTGCTTCGCGCAGCAAGAAAGACTGAAGAAAATGGCGTTGGTTGCATCTTTTATACCCCTGGCGCACTGACATCAGAGAAGAGGCGACAGCAACCGACGCCGGACCAAGACTTTGGAACTCGGGCCGACTGCGGGTAGCCTGCTGGCAGATAACCCAAATGTAATGACTGCAACAGTGAAACACGATGAACATCAAGGATACCACCTGCCCTGTTCCTCTGATGAAACACAGCTTGTTGAAGTGGAAGTCTCCCATTTTAATTCTTGACGTCAAGCCTTCATACTTCCTCCTACTACCTGACTCTCTTATTTATCACGGATTGCAAATGCTACTACTGTCTTACTCATAAAAGCCCAGATGACTGTATCGATAGTCTTCTCTGCACCAAGACCCACTAATAATAGCAGCATTTTCTTACTCTCTGCTTTCCTCTGGATCACCACTGATGTTAAATGTTTGCCTCTCCCCAAAAACCACACTGATCCATACCTATAAATTTTAGCAACACCTTGGACATTCTCTTAGTTTGCATGGACATGAACACCTTACAATAACAGTATAACATTGAAATGGGTTTATATGAAGCTGGGTCAGGGGGTCTTTACCCTCTTTGGGTAATACAGCCACCATAGCTTATTTCCAAGATAATGGCACCACTCCCACCCCCTTTAAAATATTGTTAAAAAAAAACTTCTGGATCTTTATCAGCTTCTACCCTCTCAACATTTAAATTTCCACAGGAATATTGTTTATACCAGGTTTCCATTCTTTGTTTCTTACAAAAGCCACAAATAGCTGATACAATTTTCTGTGGTTCTCCATATTTTTTTCTTTAACACTTTATTCACTCTGCAAAAATAACAGACTTTGTTTTGAAACTATCATAATTTAAAACCAGTAATGCCATTATGCAAGTCTTTATCAATTACATCATTTATAAAAATATATAAAAGACCTATATCTTGAAACAATAAAATGAAAGTCATATTTTGAACAATTAATTTTAACTCTTCATCCTGTACCCAGCCTCCCAGTAACTTACGTTTATGCTGTATTATGTACTTCCATCAGATGGACTTTTCAAAAACTTTCATTCATCTTTTTATTGTTCATTCTGCCTAGTTTTCACCCATGGTGTTTACGTATCTGGGTCTATATTAGAACACCAAAACCTCACTTGCGCGAATCCCTAAACGCCAACACATAAATAGTGAACCGGAAGAACACCGGACGCCCTGAAGCACGAAATATGAAATACCCCGGATTGGTTCAATAGTATCAGGACACTTCCACGCGTGTTGCATGAAGACTTGGACTAGTTTGTTTACAGGGAGGTCACCAAATAAGAAGAGGGTCAAGCATGAAAAGCCTGCAAGAATACAGACTCCTCAGAGGAAGGGTTGGTGGGCTTCCAGTCTCTCCACTGTTAAAATTTCCAGTACGTCTCCAAAGGAAACATACTCAGGGGGCAACTGTGGGGATCCCCCCCCTTCATCGTAGTCCATATCTTCAGTGAGGGACTCTTCAGGGAAGTCCACGTTTCCTCTTGTACAATCTCTTATGTGGTATGTCTTCAGCGGGGGCTTCTGACGAGGACTCCTAAGAGAGGGCACCCTGCATTAGGGTATCTTGAGGCTCTTGTGCTCAATGTCCTGATGTGGGGGCCTGTGTCAGCTGTGGTTCAGAGGGAGGACATATCTGGTATTCTGATACCCATGGTTTGCCTACAAAGGCAAGGGCCCTCACCATCTCTTGGAAAGCTGGCCTGCCTGAAGAGGGATGGGAGCCTGGAACCGAGAAGGACAACCTCAGAACCGGGGTCACACCACACTGATGGGCCCACTGCCAGGGAAGAAGCCTCAAGAGGACTTGGTACTGCCAAAACTCCCAGAACTGTAGTAGACTGCACCATACTAGGGGTACCAGTGCCTGCAGTCCAGTCACGATCCTGGGGATGGCTCGGCTCCGAGTGAGCCAAAGACCAAATCGTCGGCTCTGGAACCACGGTGAGGTCTACCAGTGAAACCTAAGTGGGAACCGAAATAGGTATCGGTGCCAAGTGCTTTGATACCTGCAAGGAGGTCAAAGGAGGAGAATATGCAGGAGTCCGTGGAGAAAAACTCCTGACTTTGGTTGGGAGGGGAGCTCTGGAAGGTGTTGAAATCCCTCTGGCTGTCAACAGCTGACCCACAAGACGCACCACGTCCAATTCGGAGAGGCTCCTGGAAGATCAGGTTGATATCCCAGACAGAGAATCAGGCCATTCCAAAAAGGGCTATATTGTTGCCCAAAGTATAGATCTGCCATGGGAGAGTATTGGGTCTGTGGAACAGGCTCTCCCATCGGCACCGTGGTCTCAAGACACGAGTAAAATGTACAGGGAGGGGGGAGGAAACCAGTGCTGGATTTACTATTGTTGGTGCCAAATAGGATGGCGTTGAAGTACTAGTTGAAGGTATAGCCAGTGCAGTAGATATTACAGGTGCCGTGGTTGGGGCCAGTGTTACTGAAGACAGCATCGAAGTGGACACATGCGGCTTCGGAACAGAGGACAGCACATGAAGGGCGATTGAGGCCCTGGAGCTGGTCATTGGTGCCAATTTAGGAATTTTTGGCTTAGGTTCAGACTTTCCATCACCAGAAAGAGGTGAAGGAACACAGCGACTTCTTTTTTTATGTTCTTTTTTGGAGTGGGTGAGCCCTCCGACCCAGAAATAGCTTCTGAAAAAGGTGTTTTTAATAGGCATTTAAGAATCAATTTGTTTTTTCTCTCATTTAGGGTACAAGAATTGAACTCTTTACAAATGTCACAAGGTGGTTCAACAGAGAGATGCAGAACACCAGACAGTGGACACAAGATACACGAGTGCCCAAATTAGGCATTTTGCGACCACATTGGTCGCACTGCTTGAATTCTGTTGTTCCTTTCTTCTCAGACATGGCGGGAACAACTTAAGCAAATTGTTTATCTAACCGACAAAATATGACACAAATACAATACAAAGTACAAACTCTAAATGGAAAAACAGAAAAGCGTTTTTTTTTTTTTTATTTTAGAAAGGCAAGGAAGAATACCAACAATGGTATGTAGACTATCTCAAGAGGTAAGGGGAAAGAAAGCAGAGAGAGAGGGAAGGCCTGTACCAATGATGGTACTAAAATTACAGAGTTGGTAAGGAGGTAAGAAGAGAAAAATTCACTCAACAGGGTAAAAATTTAGCGACTAATAAGAGAAAGGTTTACAACAGTAAAAGACAGAAATTCTGTGGGAAAAGGAGGTTTCAGAATAATAATTTTTTTAGTACTTAGCTGAGAGCTGGCTTGATACGTCTTGATATGTGCGTGGCAAACGAGATCTGAGGTAACAGGGAGAGGGGCACTATGGGTAAAGCTTAGCTCGAGGGTTTTTTGCCTGGCACAAGCTTGTTATAAGGCCGACATGGTTCTGAGGACGGAACAGACACCCTTCAGTAAGGAATGAATGAAGATTAACAACATCAGATAGCTGATTTATAATCCAATAACAGGGAAGCCTCCAGGAACAAATTACATTCTTATGGAAGTTTGGAAGTCAGGAGGGAAGAACATGACAAACATTCAGAAGGTTTTGTCTAAAAAATATTTAGAAAGGGGATGGGCCACCAGCATTTTGGAATAAAGCTGTGGTGGTTGTATTACCTAAAAAGGGTACAGTCCCTTCAGCTCCAGCTTCATATAGACCCATTCCAATTTTAAACACTGATTATAAAGTGCTTATGTTTACAGTTGCAACAGAATGGCAAAGGTGTTACCAAAGCTGACAGATAACAGATAAGGATTTTTGGAGTGAATGAGAATTGTTAAGACAAAAAAAATACTCTACATGACAATAACAATGGAAACCAGTAGTGTTTTTATTTTTATTAATGCAAGTAAACTTAGATACAGTCTTAATATTTCATGATTTATTTTTACTAATTCATTTTTCTCTGACATAAGCAAATTATAATTGTGCTTGCCACTAAAAGATCAAATACATACATATATATAAGTAAATGATTATTACATTGGGGAAAAAAAACACTGCCAGAGATGTAGGCCTGGAAAACAACAAAACAGCTCACAAATTAAGAAATTAATAAGGCAAAAAAAAAAAAAAAAAAAAAAAAAAGAACAGATGGGATGCAGTACATATTTTATTTTACAGCCAGGTTGTCTTCAAATGACCAAAGCCCTGGATTGTAGCCACATCCCCAGAAATGCTAGGCTGCTGAGAATATTGTCCAGAAGATGGATATGTCTTCAGCTACTTCCAAGTCTTACAATTACTTTCTGCACAGGTGACTTAAAATAACCATAAAATAAAATATCATAGGTATGTGCCACTATGAAGACAGAATGAATTTACTGGGCCAGCAAGCTACAGAAAGGACAAAACATCACTGTGTCTTTGGGATACACTGGTTAACTAGCAGCCTGGATAGCTGGGAGAAAAAACAATGACAATACTACTGTCTGTTATCCCATCTTCTGAGAGAAAGTAAGGGAACATCTGGTGGTGCACATTCTGCTAATGCTCAGCAGCACAAATGATCTTAGAAAAGCACCCTGTTTACAAGGAAACAAGGCCATATGAAAACTGGACCCTCCACTAAGACCACTACACACCAGCTAATGTGCTTTACTGGGGGATGCACCATAGAAACAATATCCTTGTCCTTACACATTAATGAAACTCAGTTTACTTCACAAGTCAAAGTGACCAGATGCTTATAGGATGGTTGACACAAAGGCTATTTAAAAAAAATCCCATCCACAGAGGGCAGTTATAGCAAGGCTGTATATCAGGATGAAAGAAAAGAGCTGCAAAGTGCCTGATGGATCCCTAAACTGGTGTCAAGTGTCAATACCAACATCCCTTGACAGAAAGACTTGTGTCCGGAAAACATTCTGCAAATCCATACACACTGCTTCGTGCAAGGTTTTTAGAATCAAAACTATTGCACCATTTGGGCAATACTACATCTTACAGCACTAACACTCAAATGTAAATTGCTACAGTTTTAGAATATGCAGCACCTAACATACACTTTATACCAAACCTTGTCAACCTTACAAACAGAAGTAAAATCCACACACAGTACTTTTACCGATCCAGTGAATATTGTAACATTCAAAGTGAAAAATAATTATGGCAGTTAATTTTATTCAAAACACACACACACACACACACACACACGCACACACACGCACACACACACACACACACACACACACACACACACACACACACACACACACACACACACACGCACACACACACACACGCACACACACACGCACACGCACACACACCCCTCAATATTAGCCTAGACGTGTCTGGTATCACTCATACAAAGAAAGCTGCTGTCAATGTAAAGGAAGTTTCAGAAAGAGTGAAATCACTCAAGTGTAAAATACAGCTCAGAAGTCAACAGCACCAAATTAAAAAAAAACACTACTTTTCTGGGACTGCCACTAAAACACTTTAGTTTTCTGCAAGTTCATATACATCATGACTTAGTCCCAATTACATTATATTCTTCAATTCTTACTGGCAACTCATATTGGCTATGTGAAATTTTACTTTGTGGAAGGAAGGAAAGAAGCAATCTCTTCCTTACCACATTCCGTCAGTTTATCTAAATGTACAGCCCCTCCTCTCCATTGGTAAATCAACAAGATGGCATCTGAAATAGGAGGGATGAATATGGCAGCATCTTTTAACAAAACAGAGAATGATGGTACAGTATTCCTGGCAGACCAAAGAACGTGTAGTGTTATTTCACTCATCTTAATATATGCAATGTTACCCTCAAGATCATTTCAACAAAAGAAATGCAACACATCAAATGCAGCATGAACAGGACCTGGGTTTGTGGGGAATAGGAATTGGTCACTGACTGCACTGCAGATGACCTAACTTCAAACAGGAACTCAGGTGCTGCAGCAGCTGGGCAGGGTATATATGAAATTAACAGTATACTGCTCGCTGATCCTGCAGGATGGACTGGTTATTTCCTGGTGGCAAGTGTTCATGTGCAAGTGAAGGTTTGCACAGTAGACAAGTGCCACTCTCAGGAAAAATGTGGGCTTAGCATTCATAAGCAAGTGATGGTAGCCAGTGGGACATGTGCAGGACTGTGTCTGCATCCACGAAGAGAGTAAGAGGCCTATCACAGTGGTGCAGGTGTTCATGTTGGCAACTATTGGTGGTAACAGAAACTACGTGTAGATATGCCCCCTTAGCCTATGCCCTGGAAAAATGAACTGACAAGAGGAAGGTGTGGTTGTGTAGTTGCTTGGCCTGGGGAGAACTACAGTCTACTCTGAGGCAAGCCATGACTTTCCCCACTATAAAGGGAGGGGGTGAAGTCACACCCTCTGACTGCTGGGGCAACATCATCGCCTCTGTGGCAAAGGACATGTTAGTTGGGGCAGAAGGCACCATTATGACTACCTTGAACACAGATCTCTGTGGCCGATACCAGACATGGGGAAATAAATGGGCTCAACTCTAATGAAAGATGACAGACAGATGGCAGGCATGAAGCAAAAAGCACAAGAACAAAAAAAATAACATGCATAAGTTAAAGTGCTTAATTTTGACTGTCGAAACAATATTTTAGTACTGAGTCTCATCAAATTTTCATACTTAATGAATAAACAATTTTTGATAATATAATTTAATTTATGTACCTGTACAACCCATGGGCTATTTGCAAAAGCCATAATATCTCTCTCTTCCCAGAAGAATGCGGAATCTGACCTTTTGATCATTTCAAATTTGCTAAGAAGTTTCATGGCAAATACCATACTTGTAACTTTATGTCTTACCTTTAAAGCAAAACAAACAAGAAATACAAATCAGTAAATACAAATTACTTCTAGAAAGTAATACACTAATGTGTAAAATATATCTGAAACAGTAAAACTTCATGCTAGTCATACAAACAAAAGTTATGGATACTTACCACAGCATTAGATCTGTTAGAAATCATCCAATGTCTGTTAGGATTGAGATCCCACTGACAATATGCTTAGTGCACAAAACATTCTCAGGCTGCTAACTCTCCCCTAACCCACCATGCTCCCCCCCACATTGGTTTATAACTGAAGATGAGTGGAAAACAAAAGCTTCAAACTAAACAGTGCAATCATTAACATGTACTCTGAATGAATTTTACAGTAAAGAGGGAATATTGTTCAGATCCTCACCACCTTAGTACACCAGCTTTAGAAATAGGGCCAGTGCTAGCATTGTACAGGCAGACCACCCACAAGTTTCAAGTTGGAGGCCCTACCCAGAAGATGTAAGGTGTGACAATGTTGCTGCCACATCCCCTTCCCTTTACGTCAATCCTCAAAGTGTTGCTAGAAAATCAAATTGTTTTGATGACCATAAAACAAATTATCAAAAATACAGTCCACAACATTCTCAAAGCCCATACCCCCTTCACCAACCTTTCAGCACAGCAATTCTGGATAAAACTAAAAAACTAAAGGACAAAGGCTTAACATTAGGGATTTAAAACACTGGGCTTATGAACTAATAAAGACATTTGAACAGATTGTGCAGTAGCATATGCTGCATGAACCCATATTTTTTTGTGAGGAACAGACCGCAAATACCAGGCAAACATCTGGACACTGGGCATCATTCTCACAGCCCCTAGCCCACTCCTACCGTCTCAGAACAACAATTGTAGACAAAGCCAAAAATAATTGCTGAACAAAGGCATAACATCAGGGATAGTTTTATACACTATTATAAAATTAGAAAGCTAATACAATAACAAGGTTTGTATTAGTATGCCTTTAAACAATATCAGTACATTTCTGCAGAATTCTCACAGCCCCTAGCCTCATACGTCTTGGGACAGTAGTTCTGGATAAAGCCAAAATTAATTGCAGAGCACAGACATAACATCAGTGATAGTTTTAAATACTGTTATAAACTTACAAAGATAATATAACAAGTTTTGCATTAGCATGCATTACAATAATGCTTGTACATTCTGCAACATTCTCACAGCCCCTATCCCCAACCTTTCAGCACAAGACTGCTGGGGCAAAGCATAGGACAAATGCTAAACATCAGAGAAAACTTAAAAAAAAATTTACGACATTATAAAAATGACCAAACAGGTTTTTCTATAATTTGGTATTACTTTACTTCAATCCTCAGTTTTGCTACAAAAACCAAACTGTTTTGAGGAACATACCACAAATATTGAGCAAACAGTCTGCAACATTGCTCGTACCCATACCCCACCACCAACCTCCCAGCACTGTAATTCTGGAAAAAGCAAAAATAAGTAAATAAATAAAAAAAACAAGACAAAGTCATAACATCAGGGATTTAAAACAATGGACTTATGAACCAATAAAGATACTAGAATAACAGATTTTGCAGTAGTATGTATTGTGTAAACCCACACTTTTTATGAGAGACAGACCAAAAATATCACGCAAACATCTGAAGATTATGCAACATTCTCACAACCCCTACCACCCTCTAAACATGAGCACAATTCCAGACAAATCCAAAACTACTTGCAAAACAAAGGCAAAATAATCAGGGATAGTTTAAATATTGCTATTACAAAGTTAGAAATTTTTATAGAACAGGGCTTGCATTAAAATAGAATGTTGCAGAATGTGCAGATGTTAACAGCCCCAGCACAATTCTGGACAAAATAAAAAAAAAATCACAGGACAAATTCGTAACACAAGGGATTTCAAACACTCAAACTTATATAAATGCTAGAATCGGTCTTGTAGTAGCATTCATTGTGTGAGCTTACATTTTTTTATGAGAGAGAGAAAAAATACCAGGCAAGCATGAGGATATTCTACAACATTAGTTACCACCTATAATACATTAAATAAAATAATATATCCAATTAATTTAACAAAACAAACAATAAATACTATATGATCAGCAAAAACACGGAGGTAAGGCTCCAGGCTTTAAAAATGTATTGTTCATGAACACAGGACACAAGCGCTTTCACCTAGCAGGCTTCTTCAGGTGTAATAAATCAAGGTGCTAGCTACTCTATTTATGCTGATTGACACATAAAACTTAGAACATTCTTAAAGGTGTATTCAAAGTACAAACTCTATGTTTAAAGAACAATACTAAAAGTGCAAAAATACATAAATACAAATATAGATATAAATATAAGCAAAGTTAAAAATGTTTAATACATATATATATTTAAACTAATAACATTTTATCTACGCAAAGGTTTATTCCTTAGAGCTGGTTTCAGAGGGATATTTTCATTTAGGCCATGACCTATAGTTGCTCTAAGTCTAATAATCCATCTGACCTCTAAATTTTCAGTTTTTATCTTAACATCACCTCCACGTATACTTTCAAAAATTCTACCTATAGCCCTAAAGGAAAATACATGCTGAGTGTTGGTATCACGGATATGTTTTGCTAGGGCAATGTGTAAGCTGCCTTTCCTTACATGATACACATGTTCCCTGATTCTATCTTTAAAAGTTCGATCTGTTTTACCTACATAAAACTTGCTACAGATATTACATGTAGCAAGATACACTATATGTAGGGAATCACATCTTGCACTAATATTAAAATTAAAAACCTCTTGCGTATCTGGATGTTGAAAAGATGTACTAGTGTCTATATACCTACAGAAGTTACATTTACCACATGGTCTACTACCTCTGACTGCACTTAAGAGTATTTTCTTTAGAATAACACAATTGTCTGCGTAGGGACTTCTGGTCCTTAAAAGTAAACTGTGGTTTAACTCCAATATATTTTGTAATATGTGCATCAGACGTTACAATTTTCCAATTTCTATTAATAATGTCAGTATAATGTTTTATACCGCTAGCATAACTGAAACATAACCTCAAGGACTGTGGATTTGATGCACATCTATTCTTCTCATTGATGGCAATACATTTAGAGAAATAAGGCTTGGCTTTACTTTGTCTCAATCTTAAAACATTATGTAACCCTTGATCTATAAGGCTAGGTTCATAACCCCTTTCTTTCAACTCATCTTGTACTTTGATAAGTTGTAAATCAAAGTCAGTAGCACTAGCATTCAATCTAGATGCTCTAAAAAATTGATTCTGTGTTACATTCTTGAATATAAAGTCAGGGTGCATGCTGTCCCTGTAAAGCAGATTATTAACACGACATTCTTTCTATATAACTTCACATTAAACTGACCATTCAAGTCCTGTAGTACAGTAACATCCAAAAAGTTAATCTCAGTCAAGGAATGATTTACTGTGAATCTTAAAAAACTCGTCGTAGTGTTAACAAACTCAACTAAACTATCAAATTCAGATACTGTGCCATCCCAATTCAATAAAAGGTCATCCACAAACCTTTGAAAAAAATCTGATCTTATTTTTAAAAATGGCATTTTCTAAGATGACTTGCTCCCAACATAGCATCGCAACTTTAGCGTAGCTGTTGGCGCAAGAAGTCCCCGTGGCAACTCCTTGACGTTGCCAATAGAATTTATCTTGAAAAATGAATACATTGTTTTCTAGAACCAATTTCAGTAACATACGTATAGAGTTTATGAAATTATTGTCATATTTGCCACCATCAGGCAACACTGTTAATGCCATAATCATTCGGTATAACCGTAAACAAGGAAACTACATCAAGTGTACCTAACAACATATGCTTGCCTTTAATTTGTTCTATATCATGTATAAAAATATATAAATCTTCAATAAACTGTTCAGTGTCTTTTAAAATATGACTAGTTATATCAATCAAAGGTCTCAGTGTTTTTTCTAAAAAAAATGGAGACTGATTCAGTGCACCAGTTTCTCCCAGCTACCATAGGTCTCATGGGAGGATTCTTCAAATCCTTATGTATTTTGGGAAGACCTTGAATAATGGGTATAGTTGGACTGAGTATCAAAAAATAATTGTACAGGCTAATGTCTATTAAACTAGATGTAAGCATATATTTTCAATGTTTTATGCACAATATTAATCATCTTACTAACTTGTGTTCTACTTATAATTTTGTAAGATGAGTCATCACTCAATAGTAACAGCATTTTTTTAACATAATCATCCTTATCTAGGAAAACAGTAGGCCCTCCCTTGTCTGCAGGGCGTATCAATCATAGAATTGGACTGAAGGCTTTTTAATGCTAAATATTCATCCTTCTTTAAATTATGCCACTTTTTTTCTATCAAACTTATTATTCAAATCATGAAAAACTTTATAGGCATCATCAATACATAATTTTTCAAAAGCAGAAAGCACTGAATTCAATTGTGGAGTATAAGTACTTGTTTTTTTAAAGACTGAACCTCGACTGTCAACATTGTTTTCAAACATTAACTTCAACATTAAATTTCTAGTAAAAAGTTTAATGTCTATCACAATGTCAGCTATGTTAGAGTCCATAGTTGGTATAAAAGACAGTCCTTTATTTAAAACATTGTACTCAGCTTCAGACAAATTATATTTCGACAAATTCAACACTAGATTTTCATGTTGAGGAAAGCTTTCTTTATGTTGTAGGGACTCACCAAGCTGTCTGTTTCTGTTTGTTTCTTGTTGTACTTCTCCCCCTCGACTCCATTTGTTCCGTCCGTTCCTCTGCCTCGACTCACGGACCTGTTTCTCGTTGGCAGTGGGAAAAGCAGCCCTGTGGAGTGTGGACTGCCTAAAAAAACAGGTGTTGCAGGTAGTAAGTCATCAATGCCCTCTTGTATACTACCATTACCTCTCGGTGGACTTAAACTTTCTTTCTGGTAACAGCTGTATCGTTGGTCGAAAAAAAGAAAAAGAAAGAAAGTTTTGGTAACTCAAGCTCAAGTCCACCGAGAGGTTAATGGTAGTATACAAGTGGGTATTGATGAATTACTACCTGCAACACCTGTTTTTTTTAGGCAGTCCACACTCCACAGGGCTGCTTTTCCCACTGCCAACAAGAAACAGGTCCGTGAGTCGAGGCAGAGGACGGACGGAACAAATGGAGTCGAGGGGGAAAAGTACAACGAGAAACAAATGGAAGCAAATGGACAGCTTGGTGAGTCCCTACAACATAAAGAATTTGTCGAAATATAATTTGTCTGAAGCAGAGTACAATGTTTTAAATAAAGGACTGTCTTTTACAATAACTATGGACTCTAACATAGCTGATATTGTGATAGACATAAACTTTTTACCAGAAATTTAATGTTGAAGTTATAGACATAAACTTTTTACCAGAAATTTAATGTTGAAGTTAATGTACACATGCCACATGGCTTAGTACCCTGTTTAACAATAATGGTATTATTTATCCTGTATTCCAGTAATTGTTTGACATTGTAACCAACTTTAACGAATTTGGGCTTATAACCAACTTTTTCCAAAATTTCCTTCTTGGTCCTGAAAATGTTCCAATTTCTTTCAAAAACTTGCCGAACCAATTCAGTATTCATATTGTATTGCAAAATACAGGCTTTGGTAAAATTTCCTGATCTTGAACTTTTTTCACCTCTCCTAATTTCATCTTCTAAACTTGTTCCCAATAAGGGTTTATACTTAATACCCCATTGTGTGTACACTTCATTAAAAATGTTGCCTAAAAAATTTGAAGGATAACCCCTCTCTAAAAACATGTTGGAAATAGTATTGAATTCCTTAACTAAATCTTCTTTACTAGAAGTCATCCTGGCTGCTCTTATAGCCTGCCCTTTGACTATGCTAATTTTTTGTCACACAATGGGGTATGTGTACATATTGTCCCTATATAATTAAGGAATCTACAGTGGTTCTAAACAATAACATTAAGAGCACAGTAGTTTTCAAAAAAGGTAACTGCAATACAAGAGGGGTGGTGTATTTGGCCTGGTGTAAAACAAGTGGGCATTTGTATATAGGAAAAACTGAACGTATGTTAAAAAACAGAATTTATGAACACTTAAACGATATAAAAAAATCAAAAAACCACAAATGCCTTTTATAGACATTGTATAGTTTGTGAAAATTTTGAAAAGTTTGTATTCGGCATTTTGGAAATACAAATTAACCCCGGGGGGTGGGGTGGAAAAATGCCTTAAAAAAGAAGAAGGAGAGCCAGTGGCAATTTAGACTGGCAGCCATGTTTGGACCAGGTCTGAATGATTATGTATCATTGGCTCCTATACTGCTAGAAAGAGCAAACATCATATAGTATTTGTTTGTTTTGTTAAATGAATTGGATATACTATTTTATTTTTTACATTCTACAACATTCTCACAGCCCCTACCCCCCAACCTCTCAGCACAATAATTCTGGACAAACCAAAAAAAATCATCATAGAACAAAGGTGTAGCATCAGAGAAAGTTGCAAATATTGCTGTTATAAACTAAACTAAAAAAGAAAAAAAATGGGTTTTCATTGGTATACATTAAAATAGCATCTGTACATTCGACAGTGTTCTCACTGCCACTATTCCCCACTACCAAACTTTCAGCCCAATTTTGGACAAAGCAAAAATAAACTAAATAAATAAAATATAAATAATGTTATGCATGACTGACTAAAAGACTAAAACAAATCTGGACATTAATTACCACAGACATGCCCCACCTCCCAATCTTTTAACCCAGGAAATCTGGACAAAGCTAAAATAAATCTATTTCAACCACAGCCCCTCTCCATCTCCCCACCCCTAATCCTCTTAGCACAAACATTCTGCACAAAATAAATATTACAATCCTCATGTCCCTGTGTTTCTTCACCCCCCCCCCAAAAAAAATAGCAACTTACCTTTTCTGCAATGGAAGGCTGCTACTAATCCTCTGCTCACTCTTCACAGTTGTAGGCTGAACCCTGCTTGCTTCCACACAGACCAGTTCAGCCCTTTTAATTTGCCCTTAAAAGGACAGTTTTTCAGACCTTTTAAAAAAATCACCCTTAAAAGGCCAGTTGAAAATGCAGCTCCATAGCTTGTCCCAACAATTGTTGCTGGAAGGCTTTATTCCCAACATCGTTGTCCTCCTCATAACGCCAGTAATCCAATGAAAGATCTACCAAAGATACACATAGCAAAGCAAACTCCACTCTTGAAAAACAGGAAGGAATGTTTGCCACACACGTGACTTTTTAAAGCAAGCTCACACAGGAAGGGCTTTGCAAGGACCAATCAGGTCATTGCTTCGGAGCTTCCTTAAAGTGAAAAAAAAAAAATACCCACACAACTTACTTCCTTGGGTGCTGCAACCAATCAGGTCCTTGCCTCACTGAAGTAGACCTACTGGAGTGCAGCTTTTAGCTGATATCACAGCTTGCACGGAAGGTCATTAAAAAAACAAACACTGTTTTGGTGGTGCCACGAATTGCACAATGCTACCGTGCAAACAAATCGACCATGATCAGATCTGGGCAATTAGGAAGGTGAAACCCATGACTGTCTCTTTTAGAGTTGGTTGCATGTTGTCAGCAGGGTCCCCTCTGTATGTGGGGAGATCATCTGGGGCCCCCCACAGTTGTGGGTTGAGCAGGTGCCTAATGCCAGATATGATCAGAGCATAAACATCGAAGTGCATTTACAGATAGTATCAGTGTTGTACTTACTTCTTTACTTCACTGTTCTTAGTAAATATTTATTGGAAGAGCGCTGTGGTATTGGGTGGGTTTTGGTAAAGAAAGTCAAGACTCTTGCTTTTTGAAATGCAAATGCAGTTTAACTACACTAACTTAAGCACAGGAAAGCTTTGTACAGGGAGCAGTAACATTTTCTCCTGCGCTGTACAGTCTTTGTCCATGGAGTTGTGTAAGGGAGGCTGGGTAAAGCTTACAACATGGGGTGGGGAGTTTGCTTCCTGCAAAAGAGGCTTTGGGTTTACAGTGAAGTTTCAAATATATCAATATTGCTTTGATGGTGTTTTAGGACCTGGTGTTTTTGCTTGCAGTTTTCAATGTTGGACCCTAACAAAAGAAGACGGTTAGTGGAAGAGTTGGTTTCAGCATGCAAATTTTTTTCCCAACAGACTTACTATTGAGTTCAGTGCCTATCAATTCTTATTTAATAATGAAGAGGTCTACCTGCTGAAACCCGCAAGACTGAGTCAAAAGTTAATCCAGCTCGGTGGACGCTTCAAGAGAGTGCGCCCTTGATAATGATAGCCCAAAATGCAGGGCATGATCTAGAAATAATGTCTAACTCACACTGTCTCACAGAGGCATTTAAGGTTGTCAAGGATGCTTTTCCACAAACATCAACTAACAGGCCATTACAGAAAAATGCTAATGATGTGAAGACTTCTCTTGTGGAATGAGTCTTTAGCACAGCCAGCAGCTGCAATTAAGAGAGCTGCTGACCCAGAGAGAAAGAAAATGTTTGGTTAACTTATTTCCCTTTACTTGCTTGGAAAATGACACAAACAGCTAATCGTCCTTATAGATGCTCTTCTCCTGTGGCATCTTTCAACTGACTGCACACTCAAAGAACAGAGAAAATAACATACTATGAACTGAACAGTAGAAAACAGTTAAGTGCAGAAACTGATTCATACTGGATTTGGATGCCAACTTTAGGATGAATCATGGATTAGTCCGAAAGGAAAACACTTTTGTTGTGAAAGATTAACTGTTGAGGTTTTATGAGCATTGCCTGCAAGCTCATGTGTGTGCATTTGGAAATTCTGAGGATGGCAATTGTGACCCCTGGAACAGCAAAACTACCAAGTGCAAATGTGGAATAAGTATGAGTCTCTACCTTGGTGATTTCCTCTACACATAGGTGCAGCTATCTCAGAGATGGAAAGTATTTAAGTAGCAAGTCTGAATGTTGGGGGGAATCACAAGCACTCATTACAAGGGATTTCTTATAAGGTATAACACAAAAGTTCCAGACTTCGCTTCTTCAAAGTGTTAGTAGACTTACAGAATTGGATTTCACATTTCTGGCAAGAAACTACTCAGATATCTATTTAGATGAGGAGGCCACAACTCCTAGAGAGAAATGTTAAAGATGTGTAACACCTTATCTCAAATCAAGTGTGGCATCACTGAAGGTTTGTAAGGCAGATTTAATGAGCATTTTCTTGCTCTGACCTCTTTAACAAACTCAGTCTTTCATTCCTTGCGAGACCTTTATGATACAGAAGCATTTCTGAAAGTATCTCCAGCATTCCTTGGGAGCAATTGCCTGCACTGACAACTGTGATCCAGGGCAGTACCGTCAACTGCAGTACTGACATGTGAGTGGTGCTCAACATCAGTACATGGACCAAGGATGTGCGCATATTTTTGCCCTTAATATGTTGGTATGTATAAGAACCGGGCAAATAAAATGAAAAAAAAAATACATTAAGCCCTTGCTTCAGCAGGCATGTACATCAATTGCCAAGGTTGCAGCATTTTTTTTTTTTTAAATAAAGCAGAGCCAAACATAGATAATGGCCTGTCAATGCTGCAGTCTTGCCCTCATTCCCACTGCCTGGATAAAAATGTGGATTACTGAAAAGATTCCACTCTGGAAAGAGGATAACACCCTCCACAGGTTATGTGACATGCTTATATCAGGCAAGACATGGATGAATTAACTGATCTGAAAGGTCCACGAACCGGCTTGATGATCAAAGCAAAAATGGCTGTAAATTATTTAAAAAAAAAGAGTGAGAGAGAATCCACAGAGTAATGTGTAGTACCCTAATATGAGAACCTCTTTCCTTAGCAGGCTGAAGTGATGCTTCGATTTTACTTATTTTCTGTAATCATTTTCAAAGCTCTTTTTGGATAATGTGTGTAGAGCCATGCTTCCAAACACAAAACACAACTCTGTATGTTATCAAGTCTACTACACGGGTTTCAGGAAAGAGACTGTACCTATAGGTTAGCAACATGAAACGTACAGTTGTGTACACTTAACATAAATGTAGATGTTCGAGTATATTCACTGTTGCAGTCATCACACTTGGGTTATCTGCCTGCAGGTAGCCCTCAGCACGAATACCAGAGTCTTAGTATTTCTGCGCCGGATGCTGTTGCCTCTTCCAAGACGTCAGGTCATCATGGGTATAAAACATGCAGTCGACGCCATTACATCAGTTTTTCTTGCCCCGGATGTCAGGAGCCCCAAAAATAGGAAGCAATTACACGGTGTAGAACATCTCCAGTAAAAAGTAAATACCACTGGCATAAGATAGGGCCAAAAAGAGGATAGGTAGAAAGTATAGAAGAGTCAGGGGGCTGGAGGGAGGGTACCAGGACTGCAACAGTGAATACACTCGAACATCTACATTTATGGTAAGTGTACACAACTGTACTATGTTCTTCGTGTTTCACTGTTAAAGTCATCACACTTGGGTTTACTCCCAAAGCTAAGGAAGGGCGGGGCAGTCAAGAAGTATTAGGGATGGCTAGCAGGCCTTGTAAGACTGCTGTGGCAAATCCAGCTCTGGATTTAGAAAAGATAGGTAAGTGATAATGCTTGGTGAAGGTGTGTACCAAACTCCAAGTTGCAGCTTCCAGGATGTCCCTAGTAGGGACTCCCCTGAGAAATGCTGTAGAGGTTGATTTAGCCCTAGTGGAATGAGTTCTGATCCCCTGTGGGGTAGGTTTTCCATGGTGTTTGTAGCAGAAATGGATGCAGTAAGATATCTATTTTGAAATAGTTTGCTTTGAAATGGCCTTGCCCTCTGCCCCTGTAGCAAAGCTGACTAGCAGCTAGTCAGATTTTCTGAAAGGCTTAGTTCTGTCAAGGTAGAACCTGAGCTGTCTGTGCACGTCCAAGGAGTGCAGGATCCTTTCCCCTTTATTCTGAGGATTAGGGAAAAATGTTGGTAAATGGATGGATTGGTTTAAAGCCACACTAGATACCACCTTGGGCATAAATGATGGGTTAGTCCTGAGGGAAACCCTGCCAGCATGGAAAATAATGAAGGGTTCAAAAGCCATTAGTGCCTGTAAATCGGACACTCTTCTTGCTGAAGTGATGGCTAGAAGTAAGGCTGTTTCCCAAGAGAGGAATTTTAACTCTGCTACAGCAGCAGGTTCAAAAGGGGGAAGCGTGAGCTTCTCTAGTACAAAGTTTAGGTCCCGGGCAGGGGTGGGAGCTCTCCTCGGGGGCCTTAAATTGTTAGCTCCTCTCAGGAACTGTTTGATGAGAGGGTGAGAAAAAAGAGAGGTGGCTCGGTACTGTAATGAGCTGAGATGGCAGAGGCATAAATCTTAACTGATGAGAAGGATAGGCCTTTGTGGAGCAGCTCTGCCAGGTAATCTAGGTTTTGTGGTAAGGTGGGCATGGCTGTGTCCTTTCCTTGAGACTAGCTCCAAGAAAGTACAGTTGTGTACCTACCATAAATGTAGATGTTCGAGTGTATTCACTGTTGCAGTCATTACACTTGGGTTATCCGCCGGCAGGCTACCTGCAGTTGGCACGAGTTCCAAAGTCTTGGTCCGGCATTGGTTGCTGTTGCCTCTTCCCTGACGTCAGTGCGCCAGGGGGTATAAAAGATGCAACAGACACCATTTTCTTCAGTTTTTCTTGCCCTAGATGTCAGGTGTCCCCAGATAGGAAGGCTGGGAAAATAAAATTATGCCAAAAAGCATGCATATACTAATATAAACATTTCCTTCAACTACAAGCAAATACACCACATAGGTTGTATAGAGTTGAGTAGTACAGAGAAATCCCAGCAATGTAAAGGGGGATGGTGGGTGGGTAGCCTGGACTGCAACAGTGAATACACTCAAACATCTACATCTATGGAAGGTACACAACTGTACTATGTTCGTGTTTCACTGTTGCAGTCATTACACTTGGGTTGAATCCCAAAGCTGAGGTCGGGCGGCTGGGTCTAGATTGGATTTGGAGAGGCTACCAGGCCCTGCAGTACTGCAGTGGCAAAGCCTGCTCTGGGATTTAGAGTAGAGAGGCAAGTGGTAGTGCTTGGTGAAAGTGTGCACTGAGCTCCAGGTTGCAGCTTCTAAAATGTCTTTGGTTGGTACTCCTCTGAGAAAGGCTGCTGAAGTGGCTGTTGCTCTGGTAGAATGTGGCCTAATGACCTTAGGCACTGATTTGCCATGTTGTGCATAACAGAAGCGGATGCAGTGTCTTAGCCATTTTGAAATGGTCTGCTTTGTGATAGGTTTTCCTTGCGATCCTGCAGCATAGGCTACAAACAGTTGCTCAGTTTTTCTGAAAGCTTTTGTTTTGTCCAAGTAGAATCGTAGCTGTCTGTGTATATCCAAAGTGTGCAGAAGTCTCTCCCCTTTATTCTGGGGATTTGGGTAGAAAGTTGGTAAATGAATGGTTTGGTTCAGAGCCACATTGGAAACTAATTTTGGCATGAATGTTGGGTTTGTCCTGAGAGAAACCCTGTCCTGGTGAAAAATGATGAAAGGTTCCACAGCCATTAATGCCTGTAACTCTGATACTCTTCTTGCTGAAGTTATTGCTAGGAGCAGAGCAGTTTTCCATGATAAGAATGTTATACTAGCTGTGCTGGCTGGTTTAAAAGGAGGCAGTGTGAGTTTTTCTAAAACAAAATTGAGATCCCAAGTTGGTAATGGTGCTCTCCTTGGGGGGTCTTATGTTTTTTGCCCCTCTGAGGTACTGTCTTAGTAGAGGATGTGAAAAAAAAGGAGGTTCCATATTGTAAAGAGCTGAAATGGCAGAGGCATGGACTTTAATTGATGAGAAAGACAGGCCTTTGTCCAGCATCTCAGTTAGGTATTGTAAAATCTGAGGTATATTTGGAACAAGTGGGTCGAGCCCTTGTGCCTGGTTCCAAGCACAGAATCTCTTCCATTTTTCTGCATAAGATTTACTAGTGCTAGGCCTCCTGGCTTCTAAAACGACATCCATACCAGCTTTAGAGAGAGGTGCAGTCTGAGTGGCTACATTATCTGCCATGCTGCCAGATTTAAGGTTCTGAGTTGACTGTGCAGAATCTGATTGTTTTGTTGAGTCAGAAGATGAGGAATTTGAGGTAAAGTCCAAGCTGGGCCCTGAGATAAGCTCTTTAGGATTGGGTACCAGTGCTGGCGTGGCCAGTCTGGGGCAATCAGGATCATTTTTGGCCTTTCTTGTCTGACTTTTAGGAGCACCTTGGTAAGAAGAGGCACTGGAGGGAAGGCATAGACTGTCAGAGCTTTCCAGCTGAATGATAGAGCATCCACTTTCCATGCTTGAGAGTGATAAGTTCTTGTGCAGAATTTCTGTAGTTGGCAATTGTGTGGGGAGGCAAAAAGATCCATGCCTGGGCGTCCCCACTTCCTTGTTATGCTGAACACCTGTGGATTTAGCTTCCATTCGTGAGGGTCCATGAGATTTCTGCTTAGTTCGTCTGCCAGTGTATTTTTTGTTCCTTGCAGGAATTGTGCCTGCAGATATACCTGATAGGTTAGTGCTGTGTTCCACAAGGTTATGGCTTGCCTGCATAGGGGGTAGGAATGTGTGCCCCCTTGCTTGTTTATGCACCACATAACTGTGGTATTGTCCATCTTTATTAGTAGTTGTCCTGGATGTAGTAGGTCCTTGAAAGCTGTCAGGGCATTCTGTACAGCTAGCACCTCTTTCCGACTGATGTGAAGATGCATTTGCTCCTTGGGCCACGTGCCCTGAATACATTTTCCTGCCATATGTGCCCCCAGACATAATCCGATGCATCTGTTTTTATTGTATGCCTGGCTGTGGGTAAGGTGAAAGGCTGTCCCTTGTTGTGGTGACAGGCCTGGGACCACCATTGAAACTACTGTTGTAGGCAGGGAATTAAAGTTATAATCGTCTCCAGGCTGTGACAATGTTGAGTCCAAACACTTTTTAGATACCATTGTAGTTTCCTCATATGCAGTCTTGCATATGGAATTAGTGGAATGCAAGACACCATGAAGCCCAGGGCTTGCAGAATTTGTCTTGCAGGGAGCTGGGTCTTTGTTGCCATCAGTTTAAAGTATTGAGTTAGTTGCCTTTGTTTGTCTGGCGTGAGATAAGCCATCTGGGCAGTTGTATTTAAGCTTGCACCCAGGAATATTATCTTTTGAGAGGGCACTAGCTTTGATTTCTTTTCGTTTACTGTGTACCCTAGGCAAATTAGTAATCTTTTTACAAACGCCAGATGCTTTAGTAGAATGTCCTTGCTCTCTGCTTGAATAAGGCAGTCATCCAAGTAGGGATATATTTGAATTCCTTTTTGTCTGCAAAATGCAATTACTGGTGCCAAGCATTTTGTGAAGACCCTGGACGCAGTAGATAAGCCAAAGAGCAGTGCAGAGAATTGGTAATGCATTAAGCCTGCTATGAATCTGAGGTATCTTCTGCAAGTTTGTCTGATTGGGACATGCAGGTATGCCTCCTTGGGGTCCAAAGTAACTAGCCAAGCCTTCTTGCTCAGCACGGGTAGAAGCTGCTGCAGTGTTAACATTTTTAATTTTGGAACATCCAGGAAAGTATTTAGGACTGACAAGTCCAGAATTGGTCTCCAGGCTTTGTCCTTTCTGGGTACTAAGAAAAGTCTTGAGTAAAATCCTTGCCCCTGTTCTTGCTGTGGTACTCTTTGAATAGCTCCCATGTCCATGAGAGCAGAAATTTGTTTTTGCACCTCTGCCCATTGGTTTTGTGGCAGGTCTGGCATACCTCTTGATTTTGGAAGCGCGTGAAAGTGGAACCTGTAACCCTGAGAAACAATATTCAGTACACATTTGTCCTGGGTGATTATGTGCCAATTTTTTGAGAAAAGTGCTAGCTTTCCCCCTAGGGGTGCTGCCAAAAGGTAAGTGCTTGGCATCTGTAGAGGGAAGTCATTGGGACTGTTTCCTATAAGGTTGTGATTTGTCTTCCCCTCCTTTGGGGGCTGAAGCACCCCATTGTTTAGGTCTGTAGGAGCCTTGGGGCTGAGATCTGCCCCTTGGGCGTCTGTATCTGCCTCTGTGGCCTGTCTGACACCGGAAAGGACCAATTTTGTGAAGGCCAGTTTCTGCTAAACCTAGGTGGTTGAACCTGTAAGAAATCCTTTACTGCCTGCATTGATTTTGCTTTATCCTCCATTTTCTTTAACACCTCTTCTGCCTTAACACCTCTTCTGCCTTAACACCTCTTCTGCCTTAACACCTCTTCTGCCTTAACACCTCTTCTGCCTTAACACCTCTTCTGCCTTAACACCTCTTCTGCCTTAACACCTCTTCTGCCTTAACACCTCTTCTGCCTTAACACCTCTTCTGCCTTAACACCTCTTCTGCCTTAACACCTCTTCTGCCTTAACACCTCTTCTGCCTTAACACCTCTTCTGCCTTAACACCTCTTCTGCCTTAACACCTCTTCTGCCTTAACACCAAAGAAAGTATCAATGCTGTAGTGGAGCATCCAATAATTTTACTTTAACATGGTCAGGTAAACTTTGTTTTTTCAACCAAGCATGCCTTCGAATAACAGAGCCTGTAAAGTACAGTTTTGTACCTACCATAAATGTAGATGTTCGAGTGTTCACCCTGCTGCAGTCATCACACTTGGGTTATCCTGTCTGTCAGGCAGTCCCGCAGTCGGCTGGAATTCCAAAGTCTTGGTCTGGCATCGGTTGCTGTCACCTCTTCCCTGACTACAGTGCGCCAGGGGTATATATAATGCAACCGACGCCATTTTCTTCAGTTTTTCTTGCCCCAGATGTCAGGTGCCCCTCAAAAGGTGGTCAGAATTTAGAACCAAATGGAGTAACCTCTGCACAAACACAAAATCCCTTCAGCTATAAGCAAATACATCAGTAAGGTATAGAAGAGATTTAGCCAGTAGATCAGAGGGGATGGAGGGAGGGTAACCTGGACTGCAGCAGGGTGAACACTCGAACATCTACATTTATGGTAGGTACAAAACTGTACTATGTTCATCGTGTTACCCTGCGGCAGTCATCACACTTGGGTTGAATCCCAAAGTTAAGGAAGGGGGGAGGTATCAGAGAGTTAGTGGAGGCTATAAGGCCCTGCAGAACTGCAGTGGCGAAGCCCACCCTGGTCTTAGAGTAAAGAGGCAAGTGATAGTGTTTGGTAAAGGTGTGTACTGAACTCCAAGTTGCAGCTTCTAAAATCTCCTTGGTTGGAACCCCCCTGAGAAAAGCTGTAGATGTAGCTGTTGCTCTGGTAGAGTGGGACCTAATGTTAGCAGGGACTGGTTTCCCATGATGGGTATAGCAGAAACGTATGCAATGACCTATCCATTTAGAAATGGTTTGCTTTGATATAGCCTTCCCTTGAGAAGCTGTAGCATAGGATACAAAGAGTTGGTCAGATTTTCTAAAAGTCTTAGTTTTGTCCAAGTAGTAACGAAGTTGCCTGTGAATGTCCGCCTGTGAATGTCCAAGGAATGCAGGAGTCTCTCACCTTTGTTCTGTGGATTTGGGAAGAAGGTGGGTAAGTGGATGGTCTGATTTAAAGCCACACTGGAAACCACCTTAGGCATAAAGGAAGGATTAGTTTGTAGAGAAACTCTGTCTTGATGAAAAATGAGGAAAGGTTCCACTGCCATTAGTGTCTGTAGCTCTGAGACTCTTCTAGCTGAAGTTATTGCTAGGAGCAGGGCAGTCTTCCATGATAGGAACTGAAGATCTGCAGAGAAAGCTGGTTCAAAGGGAGGTAGCGTTAGTTTTTCCAGAACAAAATTGAGGTCCCATGTTGGTGTAGGAGCTCTCCTGGGTGGTCTAATGTTTTTTGCCCCTCTGAGGAACTGCCTTAGAAGAGGATGTGAAAATAAAGGTTGATCCATGTTGTAGTGAGCTGAAATAGCTGAAGCATGGATTTTAATGGAGGAAAAAGAAAGTCCTTTGTGCAACATGTCAGCTAAATACTGTAGAATGTGAGGCATGTGAGGCTGAATTGTGTCTTGGCCTTTAGCTTGGTTCCAGGCACAAAACCTTTTCCATTTGTCTGAATAAGCCTTCCTGGTGCATGGCCTTCTGGCTTCCAGAATAACATCCAGAACTGCTTGGGAAAGAGGAGCTGGTTGGATGCTTAGTTGATTTGCCATGCAGCCAGATTTAAAGTTTTGAGCTGGCTGTGAAGAATCTGATTGTTTTGTTGTGTGAGCAAATGGGGGATATGAGGCAATATCCATGGTGGGCTGTGGACCATATTTCTCAATAGCGGGTACCAGTGCTGGCGTGGCCAGTCTGGGGCTATGAAAATCATTTGTGGTCTCTCCTTTTTGACTTTCAGAGAGGCAATGGAGGGAAGGCATATACTGTCAGGTTTTTCCAACTGAAAGAGAGTGCGTCCACTTTCCAAGCTTGATGGTGAAATGTCCTTGTACAAAATTTTGTTAGTTGATAGTTTTGAGGACTGGCAAACAGGTCTATGTCTGGAAGGCCCCATTTTTGAGTTATCATTGCAGATATCTGTGGATCTAGTTTCCACTCGTGAGGATCCTTGATGTTTCTGCTGAGGTCGTCTGCCAATGTGTTTTTCTGTCCTGGCAGGAATTGAGCTTGTAACTGAACTTGGTAAGCCAGAGCCATGTTCCATAAGATCATTGCTTGCCTGCATAGAAGGTAGGAATGTGTACCCCCTTGTTTGTTTATGTACCACATTATTGTGGTGTTGTTCGCCTTTATTGCAAGTTGTCCTGGATGCAATAGATCCTTGAAGGCTGTCAGAGCTTTCTGTACAGCTAGCATCTCTTTTTGATTTATGTGCAGATTTCTTTGATCTGCAGTCCATAGGCCTTGAATGCACTGTCCTGCCATGTGTGCCCCCAGGCGTAATCTGAAGCATCTGTTGTGATAGTTTGCCTGGCTGGGGGCAAGGTGAAAGGCTGACCCTTGTTGAGGTGACATGCCTGTGACCACCATAGAAATTCCTGTTGTAGGCAGGGAATGAGAGATATCATTGTGTCAAAGCTGTGGCTGTGTTGAGACCATACGCTTTTTAGGTACCACTGTAATTTCCTCATATGCAGCTTTGCAAATGGTATTATTAGTATGCAAGATGCCATGAAGCCCAAGGCCTGCGGAATTTTTCTTGCAGTTAATTGGGTCTTTGTTGCCATTGTCTTGAAATATTGAGTCAGTTGTAGTTGTTTGTCTGGCGTAAGATAAGTCTTCTGGGCCGTTGTATTCAAGCTGGCACCCAGGAATGTCATTATTTGTGAGGGTACTAATTTTGACTTCTTTTCGTTTACTGTGTACCCCAGGCAGTTTAGTAGATGCTTTACAAAGGCCAGATGATGTAAGAGAATGTCTTTGCTTTCGCTTGGATGAGGCAGTCGTCCAGGTATGGATATATTTGAATTCCTCGTCTGCAGTAGGCAATTACTGGTGCCAGGCATTTTGTAAAGACTCTGGGCGCAGTAGATAAGCCAAAGGGCAGTGCAGAGAATTGGTAATGGGTTGAAACTGCAATGAAACGGAGGTATCTTCTGCAACTTTGTCTGATAGGGACATGCAGGTATGCCTCCTTGAGGTCTAACGTTACTAGCCATGCTTCCTTGCCCAACATGGGAAGTAGCTGCTGTAGTGTTAGCATCTTGAATTTGGGTACTTGTAAGTAAGTGTTGAGAATTGAAAGGTCCAGAATTGGTCTCCAGGCATTGTCCTTTCTGGGCACTAGAAAGAGTCTTGAGTAAAATCCTTGGCCTTGCTCTCGAGTAGGTACCAGCTGAATGGCTCTCATGTCCATGAGAGCTGTAATTTGTTTTTGTGCCTCTGCCCATTGATTTTGTGGCAGGTTTGGCATTCCTCTTTTCATTGGCAAGGTGTGAAAGTGGAATCTGTATCCTCGTAAAATTAAGTCTAGGACCCATTTGTCCTTTGTGACAATGTGCCAGTTGTTCTGCAAAAAGTGCGAGTTTTCCCCCCAAGGGGGCTGCCAAGAGAGTATTGCTTGGCCAGATGAGGTGCAAGTCATTGAGTTTCCCTTCTGGTGGATTGAGACCTGTCTTCTCCTCCCTTCTGTATTGTAGTGCCCCATTGGCGAGGTTTATACTGGGCTTGTGGTTGCCCTCTGCCCCTTGGGTGTCTGTATTTACCCCTCTGTGGTCTGTCAGTAGCTGGAAAGGACCAATTTTTTGTTGGCCAGTTTCTGCTGAAGCGAGGGGATTGTACCTGTAGGAAATCTTTGACTGTCTGCATAGATTTTGCCTTATCCTCCATTTTCTTTAAAACTTCTTCTGCTTTAACTCCAAAAAGAACATCCTGCTGTAAGGGAGCATCCAGTAGTTTTGCTTTAACATGATCAGGCAGAGTTTGTTCCTTTAACCAAGCATGCCTGCGTATAACAGACCCAGTGACAGCTGCTCTGCAGGAGGCCTCCAAAGAATCAAACCCACATTGTAAGGTATGTTTGCCCACCTGCTCAGTGGCGTGCAACAGATCCTGTACTACTTTCAATTCAGATTGTTGAGGGAGAGTGGTTATTCTTTGCTTTAACTGAGAGATTAGGAATTGCTGATACGCAAGCATGTGAAATTGGCAATTCAGTGCCCTCATAGCTAGTGTGGCTGAGGTGTAAACCTTTTTCCCCCACCTGTCTAGTGCTCTGGAATCCCTCTCAGAAGGTACTGGGTTTTTAGCCATAGAAGCCTTAGCCCCCTTGTGACCCTGGGAGATAGTCTCTGGGTCAGCTACAGGGTTTTTGTAAAGAAATTTGTGGGAATCAGGCACTCTACAGTATCTGTCAGGCTTAGCCGGAGCAGGAGGTAGAGAGTCTGGGTTGAAACTAGATTCTAAATATAGATTCTAAATAAACATCATCCACAATGTCCAAAACTGGTGGGATGGCTAGTGGTCTGTGTTGGAGGAGTAAAAGAAAGTCTCTGAGCTTTTTCTTTGAGTCAGAGTAATCCTGACCTTCCCAGTGAAAATGTTCCCTCATAGTGTGTAAAGTTTCCTCAAAGGAGTAGTCCTCAGGAAGAGAAGCTGAGAGAATAGAGTCCTCAGCATCAGAATCTTCATAAGGAGAGAAGGAGTAATCTTGGTCCTCAGAGGAGTCTGAAGAAATGGACACTTGTTCAGAGGATGCATAATCTTCCTCTTGTCTAGGCCTTTTGTCAGGAGGGGGCTGGGAACCCCTGATGAGAGAAATTAAGAAGTTATGTACCTACCATAACGTTCCATGTTAGTTGTCTTCTCTCGCCTTCTTTCTTGCTTGATGGGTTCGGAGCCGATCCTCGGCTCCGACTCGGCACTTGCTTTAGCTCGAGAACTCCTTTTACCAGCTCGAGGCAGCCCCATATCCCATGATGCAAGGCAGGAAGTACCCAGATCTCGTTTGTTGACAAAGGGCAATAACACCAAGCATAAAATACTTCCCAAAGGAAGAAGAAACTTACAGATGGAAAAAGGACCAGGTCTGAATGGTCTTTAGCATAAAAGTTTCTTATACAAGGTCTGTCCAGGCCAGGGGAAGGAGGGAGGTCGCAAGAAAGAAGGCGAGAAGACAACTAACATGGAGCGTTATGGTAGGTACATAACTTCTTAATGTTAAGTTGTCAATCTCGGCTTGATTCTTGCTTGACGGGTCGGCGTCCCTAGGGCCTCTATCCTGGGTGGCTCAATGGAACAAACTCTTGAGGACTGTAGAGCCAAAACTGGCTCTGTCCCTGGAGGCCAAGTCCAATTTGTAATGGGAAACAAAAGTGTGAGGAGTGGCCCAAGTGGCGCTGCACAAATAGTGTCCAAAGGCAGTCTAGCTTGAAAGGCTGTAGAAGTAGCTAAACTCCTAGTTGAATGTGCTTTAGGTTTTGAGCACAGCTGTTTTCCCCTGATCGTATAAATTTCAGTGATGACCGAAGAAAGCCATCTGGACAAAGTCACTTTAGAAACAGGAAGGCCTTTTTATTATCCGCATAGGAAACAAAAAGTTGATCAGATTTTCTAAATTTTTTGTTCTGTCCAAATAATATCTAAGCTGACGGTGGGCGTCAAGATAATGTAGCTTTTGTTCAGCTCTATCTGAATAGTTAGGAAAAAATACAGGGAGATCAATGGATTGATTCAGATTGTTTTTTGAAGCGACCTTAGGTAAAAAGGATGGATTAGTTCTCAAAGATGCTCTGTCTTTGTGAAAAATCAAATAGGGGGGTCGAACCGAAAGAGCATGAAGTTCAGACACCCTCCTGGCAGATGTAATAGCCACTAGGAATAACGTTTTCCAAGAAAGATATTTTAGGGAACAAGAAACAGCTGGCTCGAAGGGGGGAAGAATCAAGGATGTCAGCACTAAATTTAGATCCCACTGAGGAGGAGGATTCCTAATTGGAGGCTTTAGTAGGAAAATTCCTTTCAAAAAGGCCCTGCAGAGCCTATGGGACATAATATTATGATCTGCTATCCCGACATGAAAATTAGAAATAGCAGCCAACTGAACTCTGACTGTGGAAGACGAGGAGCCTGCATGAAAAATCTCTGCTAAGAAGTCCAGAACTGCCTGAACAGGGGCAGTAAAAGGATCAATATTTTGGGCCTTAGCCCAATAAGAGAAACGTTCCATTTGCTTGTGTAAATCCTCCTGGTAGAGGATTTTAGTGAAACTATGATATCTCTAACTGGGTTAGAGATCAAAGGAAGCCTGGCTAAGGAAGGAAGTGGAGCAACCATGCTGTGAGGTTGAGAGAAGGTATTGACCAGTGCAGCTGACCGGATTGGTGAATCAGTAGATCTGGCACTGGGTCCAGATGCCACGGCTGCACCAAAAGGTGATGATGGAGGAACGGGAACCAAACTTGTCGAGGCCAGTAAGGGGCAATGAGAATCAATTTGGCTCTCAAAACGGTAGCTTTCTGGATCACCTGAGGGATCAGAGGAAATGGAGGGAAGGCATACAGAAGTCCCTGGGGCCAATCCTGGGTCAGAGCGTCTCTGGGGGGATGGCCTGATAGAAGGAAGAGGCTGAAGAAGTCTGGACATTTGCTGTTTTGGGGAGTAGCAAAAAGATCGCAACATGGGCGACCCCATTCCAGAAAAATCTCTTCCGCTATGGATTGCTTGAGAGACCACTCGTGAGGCATGAGAATAGCTCTGCTCAATCTGTCCGCTATAATGTTGGTTTTCCCAGGGATATGCGTTGCTACCAGAAACCGATGAGAGGAGATCGCCCATTGCCAAAGTCTGAGCTTCTCGACACAAGGGGTAGGACTTGGTTCCGCCCTGTTTGTTGATATACCAAACTACAGACATGTTGTCTGTGTGGACTGCAATTGTCCCTACAGGAAGAAAGTCGCTGAGGGCTTGCACCGTTAAAAGCACTGCTCTCATCTCCAGGACATTTATGTGCAGATGGTACTTTCGAGCGGTTGCCACGTCCCATGAACCATCCTGCCCTGATAATGACCCCCACCCGATCAGGGAGGCATCCGTGGTGACAGTGGCTATCGGGGCGGAGGTACAAAGCACCTGCCTTGGTGAACCTGAGACGATGTGATCCACCAAGCAAGATGTTCTTTGCATGTTTGTGTCACCAGAATCTGGTGACGCATTGGGAGTTGTTGGTATGACCACTGCGTGAACAACATCCACTGAAGGTGGCGCATGTAGAATCGAGCCAGGGGAAGAAGAGTAATGGCGCAGCCATGAGACCTAATACCTTTAGAACCATTCTGGCCTGTACTTTCTTGCTGGCCAGAATGATCCTGACATGAGTCTGAATGTCTGAAACTCTTTGTTCTGTAAGGGTAGCTGACATCCGAACAGTGTTTAAGTTTAAGCCTATGAAGGTAATAGACTGGCAGGGCGATAAGGATGACTTTTGAAGTTGACTGAGA
This sequence comes from Protopterus annectens, assembly GCF_019279795.1. Taxonomy (NCBI): domain Eukaryota; kingdom Metazoa; phylum Chordata; order Ceratodontiformes; family Protopteridae; genus Protopterus; species Protopterus annectens. Next base: position 922,622,432 of record NC_056731.1, read on the forward strand.
TGCCCAAATGAGAACAAAGGTCTATTGTGTAATCCCTGGCTTGTATAAGCTGATGCCTGGTGGTGGCTGACAGGAGCCAGTCGTCGAGATACGGAAACACCTGGAATCCTCGACGTCTCAGGTGAGCCGTGACCACTGCCATGCATTTGGTGAACACTCTGGGGGCTGTAGTGAGACCAAAGGGCAGGGCTCTGAACTGGAAATGACTGGACCCCAGCCAAAAGCGGAGAAATCTCCTGGAGCGTCTGTGAATTTTGATGTGATAGTACGCATCCTGAAGATCTATTGAGCACATCCAGTTGTCCTTCTGTAAGAAGGGCAGAATTGACTGAAGAGTGACCATTCGGAATCTTGTCTTCCTGACAGACTTGTTGAGTCTGCTGAGATCCAATATTGGTCTCCAGTCTCCCGTCTTTTGGGGACCAAAAGAACCTGGAGTAGATTCCGGCTCTGAATGGTCTATTGTAACTGGCTGAATGGCTCTTTTTGCAGTAGTTTTGATTTCTAACTCTGCAATGTCCCTTAGACCGGGTGGTACATCTGGAAGGGAACTTGAGGGAAGGGACTTTCCTCGAAGGAATTATGTAACCCTTGGATATGATCGACTGTACCCATCTGTCTTGAGTGAGGGAATGCCAGGCTTCTGGGTACAGTGATAATCTTCCCGACTGCCTCCAAGGAGGGACAGCCGGGCAACACCTCAGGGATGCTGAAAGGGCTTATCAGAGAGAGGCTCCCTGTTTCCCTGGTTCTTGGACCCCCTCTGCCTCTAGGCGTCTGTTGTTGTTACCCCTCTGCCTCTAGGGGTAAACTGACCACGTGAATCGGCGTGACTCCTTGGGATTCTGAACCACATTTTCCCACCTTTCTGTCCTTTGGGATAAGGCCTAGAAGGGTGGAAAACGGACTCCAACAGCAGAAAGAGTCTTGCCGTCCTGCTCACACCTGGTCAAGGTCTCCTTCACCTGAGGGCCAAACAAAGCTGACCCATCAAAGGGAGAATTTGTGAAGGACGCCTTAAAGGATCCATAAAATCACATAGCCGCATCCAGGCTTGGCGTCTAAGAGTCACACCTGTGCCTGCGGCTCTACAAGCTCCATCCGCAGCATAAGATATTAGCCCCATGGAGGAGTTAGCAATGGAATTGAGGGTTCCTAGCTGCTTGAAGCAATCTTTTCTTGAGCCCCTGCAGCTGTAGGATCCTGAACTACTTCTCCCAGTTCCTTCAGGATATCTCTCTGGAGTCTGGTGAAGTGACAAAGATAATTCAGCGAGCATAGCAAAGGTCGCTGAGGAAAACATCCGCTTGCCGTACCTATCCATGGTCCTAGAGTCCTTATTAGGAGGATGGACGGGCACGGAAGGATCTGCAAGTTCCTTTTGGTGGCAGCCACCACCATGGCATCAGCGGGACACCCTTGGTTAGGAATTGTTTGTCACTAGGGGCAGTGATAAATTTAGAAGGCCTCCTAGGGACTGGCTCTACAGAGTCAGGAGCTGTCCACGCCTTTTGTGCAATAACCTGCATAAGGGGGTCGAAGGCGGAGACACCCAGGAGGTGGAGGGCCGAGATCCAAACGCCTCTAGGTATACTGACTCATCCTCAGAGGGATTGTTGGTGGGCCAGTTTCCCCTCTGTTTGAGAAGTTCTAGGATGTCTGAAAAGGAGACATCCTCAGAGGGGGATCTAGGGGATCCCTCTGACTCATCAAAGTCAGTATCCGAAGTGACAGACTCGGGGGAGTCTACATGCTTCCTCTTACAAGTCCTCTTCCTAGGAGGTAAATTCCCAATGGGGAAACCTGAGGCGGAGGATCTCTGGGTCCTGTAGCAAGAGAAGTGGCAGAGATGTCAACAGGTACCATAGAGGGAGGAGCTACGGGAACAGACTGCTGACTGATACTAGTGGCCAGTACACTCTTCATCACCTCGAATGCTCCCCTCCCAGGCAGGTCCGAGAGAACCCGCTCCGAAGAGCTAGGAACTCCAGGAACCACCGAAAGGGAAGTCTCCGAGGCAGATGTCGGAGCAGAGCTCACCAAGGCCGAGGCTCCAAGGGGAAGAGCGGGCTCGGACAAGGGTCCGATGCCACTCACCCCCCTCGGAGGAGACCATGGAAGCCCGACCACGAATCCCTCCAAGGAAGAGGAGATAAGAGTAGGGGCTGAAGGAACAGAAGGGGTATCCGTCCTCCAGCCGTAGCAGTAACCATGCCGAAGACTCCAACTCCAAACTCTGGGGTAGAGTTGAAGGAGGAACTGTAACGGGTGTGGACCAACAGTCGCCTGCTGAGACGGACTGTGTAACATTTGGGCCAGTACCTGTGACTTGAGTAATCTACTGACCACTCTCTAGGTCATGATCTGACAACCTGGATGACCTTGAAGATCGGCTCCGATGGCTCCGTTCCGATAGAAGAGGCGGCGGAGCGAAAGTATCGGCTCCAAGGAAGGAGACCTCGACCTCTTCCTGGAATGGGCCATCGGAGCCGATACTACTGATCCTGTCGGCACCGACTTCGAGCCGACAGAGCTCGATGTATCGGCTCCAGCCGGAGCCGATACAGCCACCAAAGTAACGGTGTCGGAGCCGATCGGAGCCGACACCGATGCCTGCGCCACATGGGTGTCGGAGCCGATCGGAGCAGACATCGAAGTGGTCAACACAGATTCAGCACCGATAGCCATCGGCGCCGAAAGCTTAGTGGTTCCAGAATCGGCTCCAGCCGGTGCCGATCTCGACTCAATGAGTGGAGCCGAGGCCGCAGGCTTAGAAACAGAAGCCTGGGCCTTGGCAGTTTTGTTGATTTTGTGGAGCCGACTTAGCGGAGAGCCCTCCGGCTTAAGAAGACCCCTGAGAATCAACTTGTTGCGTCTCTCCTGCAGGACTCTCTGGCTGAAGGAGTGACAAATAGCACAGGAGTCCTGCAGGTGAAGAGGGCCCAAACAGTACAGGCAAGAAGTGTGACCGTCTGTCAGAGACATCTTCTGACAGCACGAGTCACACTTCTTAAAACCTGAAACCCTCTCCTTAGACATGGTGCCTAAACACAACACACACAGACACACCAGTCAAAATTAAATTAAAACAAATACCAAGAGGTATTTTATAAAAAACACCAACACACACACCCTAACAGGGGGGGGGGGGGAATGGGATAGGGTAAATTGACCAACAAAAATTTAAAAGAGACAGGGATTTCTGTCAGAAAAAGGGTAGAATTAAAATTAAACTATCAAAAAATTAGTTTTAAACTAAAAGGGGCTTGAAATATCACAAATGTGAACTACTTACCAGGAGCTGGTAAAGAGAAGACCTCCCAAGCTGCAAACGAGATCTGGGTACTTCCTGCCTTGCATCATGGGATATGGGGCTGCCTCGAGCTGGTAAAAGGAGTTCTCGAGCTAAAGCAAGTGCCGAGTCGGAGCCGAGGATCGGCTCCGAACCCATCAAGCAAGAATGAAGGCGAGATTGACAACTTAACATCAAATCTTCAGCCATTTTGAGCATCTGTTTCTTAGACATAGGGCCTTGAACAGGAGACTGAAGTGCAGCCCTTTTAGATTTAGTAGGAGTCTTCGAGTTAGAAAACGTTTTAATGGTGAGAGTCGTTGGTCTGAAAATGCCTTCAGTAACCGATGGTGTTTCTGCAGCACCGACGTCTTTTGTAGCAATGTCGTCGGATGGGTCTGAACTAAATGGCTGCGTCGGCCTGGTGCATTCCGCCAAAAGTTCTGTAGCGGTCTCTGGTTCCAGATCTGCGGTAGTCAGGGGCCGAGTCGGAGCCTCACTGAGGACCGGATCAGCCGAGGCCTCGGAATCTGGCTTAGGCCTGGGCTGTCTGTCCTTATCCTTGCATTTTTTGTGCACGCCGGTAGTCTGTTGCTCCGATGGCATGGTGTAGTTAGATTTCCTACCGTAGTGTCGTGCGAAATCAAAGCGTCTTTTAATAGTACACTTATTAAACCTAGCACAAAACCGACAAGTAGTGACGTCGAGGTTTGGGCCTAGGCAAGGTATGCAATAAGAATGAAAATCCTTATGAGGTATTTGTTTCCCACAAGAAATACAATTGTTAACTTTTTCTGACATCGGTCTGAGGCAAGAAAAGTTTCCCCAACGGGGTACTTAGCTTTACAGAAGACTTCGGTGTGAAATTCGAAAATCTCAGGAGTTGGCCGACCGGCACTTGCAAACTGCCTCTACTTCGGGCACCGCACGGCAAGAAAGACTGAAGAAAATGGCGTCAGTTGCATTATATACCCCTGGCGCACTGACGTCAGGGAAGAGGCGACAGCAACCAACGCCGGACCAAGACTTTGGAATTCCGGCTGACTGCGGGACCGCCTGACGACCGGATAACCCAAGTGTGCCGACTGCAGCAGGGTAACACGATGAACATCTGCGGCTCTACAAGAAGCCTCTAATGAATCAAAACCACATTGTAAAGTATGCTTTCCCACTTGTTCAGCCGCATGCAGTAAATCCTGCATTTCCTTACTGTAAGAACTTTGAGATTGTAACCATTTTCTGCTTTAACAATGACATGAGATGCTGTTGATATTTAAGCATGTGAAACTGGCAATTTAAAGCCCTTACAGCTGAAGTAGCAGAAGTGTAAACTGTTTTCCCCCATCTGTCCAGAGCTCTGGAATCTCTATCCGAGGGGACAGGATTTTTAGCAGTGGAAGCCTCAACCCCTTTAGGACCCTGAGAAATTGTTTCTGGATCTGCAGCAGGGTTTTTGTAAAGAAATTTATGAGAGTCAGGGACCCTGTAATACCTGTCTGGCTTGACTGGTGCAGGGGGTGAAGAATCAGGAGTCAGTCTGGATTCAGAGAAAACATCATCAACAATATCAAGCACAGGGGGAATAGCCAGGGGGCTGTGCTGGGGCAATAAAAGAGTCTCTGAGCCTTTTCTTGGATTCTGAATAATCTTGGCTCTCCCAATGGAAATGCTCCCTCATGGTGTGCATGGTTTCCTCAAAAGAATAATCCTCAGGCGGAGAGGCTGAATGTATAGACTCTTCTGCATCAGAGTCCTCATAGAGAGGGAGAGAGTATCCCTGATCAAAAGAGGAATCAGAGGAAATAGAAACCTGGTCAGAGGAATCATAGTCAGTGTCTTACCTAGGCCTTTTATCAGGAGGGGGATGGAAACCCCTGATTAAAGTTATTAGGTCTTCGGCCATTTTAAGCATCTGTTTCTTTGGCATGGATGACTGTTCAGTAGAATGCTGTACTTGTTTCCTTCTCTTTAATGGTGTTATTAACTTTGCCTTGGCTGCTGTAGTGGGCTTAATTGTATGTTGTGAAGGTCTGAAAACGCCCTCAGAAGGCGATGCCTGCTCAGCGGCTCCGGACCCATCTGAGGAAATAGTTTCCGTAGGCCCAATACCTTGAATTTCCACAGGCCTCGGTGTCTCAACGTGGCTATCTGATATGGCATGTGGCTCTGAGGTAGCGGGTGACAGGGCCTGCGAACGCACCTCACTGAGAACCGGCGACTGGCCTAGAAGAGGCTTCGTCTGTTTTGGACCTCGGATGCCTGTCCTTTTCTTTGTCTTTGCGTTTTTTTTATAAATTCCGGTCAGCGGTTGTTCTGACGGCATTATGTAATTAAACTTTTGGCCAAAATAATGTAAAGCAAAATCAAACAGACGTTTAATAGTGCGTTTGTTGAATCTATTTTTATTTATTTTTATTTTACATTTGTTTACCGGGCTGGTCTGACTGGATATATTTCCATTTTCAGCAGAGGCCCGGGGAGAAAAGCTCCACATAGAGACAAAACACAGTTACGTTATACATATAAAAATAAGTAGCAGGTTAAACATGATTCAAGACTACATTACAGAATTCTACATACATACCCTGTAGAGAAACACAATTAAGTTGTAGTTATAGAAATACAAAATAGAAAGGTTCTGTAACAGTAAAATATTTGTGGCAAGTGTAGAGCACATTCAGGAAATTTCTTTTACATTCAAAATTCTTTAATGGATTGTAATAGATGCTACTTGTAAAAGTAGTAGATTGTTAGGGAAACTTCTCAAAGTGTAGGTAGTAGAGAGCGAATAGAAAGAAGGTGTTAAAGAGAGAGAGAAAAAAATTGTGGAAGTCACAATTTTTAGTCAGGATTGAAGCATGGGCATAACCAGTGTATTTTAAGGTGTTTTTTAAGCTTTTGTTTAAAGAAAACAGGGGAGGGAATGGAAGTTAGAGCAGTAGGCAGAAGATTCCAATATTTACCGATGGTATTGGAGAATAGGGAGTCACCAGCAATGTTATTAGACTTAGTTAAGGTTACTAGAAGTTTGTTTGAAGAGCGTAATGAATTTAGGTTAGTGTAAGGGGTAAATAGGTTAGAAAGTATAGATGCGTTATTAGGTTGGTAAAATATCCTATGGACAAAGGTGAGTTGGGAAAGTATCAACATGTTTTTTAGTTCAATCCAGTGGAGTTGCTGTAGGTTCAGACAGTGGTGAGTTCTAAATTGGTTCCCAGTAACAAACCTAGCAATACTATTGTAAGTATTAGCCAGTTTAGAGAGATTATTTTTCTTTAGGTTAGTGTATATAGGTGACGCATAGAGAAGAGTGGAAATAAGATGAGAGTGGGCAAGTGTAGCTTTGGCTATTGGAGTTAAGAACATTTTAATTCTGTAGAAGGAGCCCATTTTTCTATTTACAGTTTTGACAGTATTATTAATGTGGTTATCAAAGGTAAGGTTATTGTCTATAGTGACACCTAGCAGCTTGGTGGTAGAGTCAGGGGATATATGGGTGCCATTCTTGGATAAGATAGAGAATTCTATTGGAGAGGACCTAATAGTAGGCTTAAAGAGCAAGAGTTTGTTTTTTTAGCATTCAAAAGGAGGCAGTGTTTTAAGATCCATGCCTCAACTGCGTTAAATACATTTTGTGTTAGAGTTCGTAATTCTGAAATGGTTTTAGCAGAACATATGAGTGTAGAATCGTCTGCGAATTGTATGCATGTAGCTTGAGGTATAGCTACTTGTAGGTCGTTTATGAATAAGGAGAATAGAAGAGGTCCAAGAATAGAGCCTTGGGGGACACCAAGTGAGACTGGCAGAACAGATGAGAGTTTGTTATCGCAGAGAACTGCCTGTTTCCTATTGCTGAGGTAGGAAGTGAACCAGTGAATAGCCTTGGGTTCTAAAGAAAAAGATTCTAGGATTTTTAGGAATCTATCACAAAACTGAAAAAGTACAGTTTTGTACCTACCATAAATGCTGATGTTCGACAGTTATCACACTTGGGTTATCCTGCCGTCAGGCGGTCCCCACAGTTGGCCTGAGTTCCAAAGTCTTGGTCCGGCGTCGGTTGCTGTCACTTCTTCCCTGATGTCAGTGCGCCAGGGGTATATAAGAGGCATCCAATGCCATTTTTTTCAGTCTTTCTTGCCACGCGGTGCCTGAAGCAAAAGCAGTTCGCAAGTGCCGGTTGGCTGACTCCTGAGATTTTCGAAATTGAGTTACAGAACCGAAGTCTTCAATAAAGCTTAGTACCCCATTGGGGAAACTTTTTCTTGCTCCAGACCGATGTCAGTAAAAGTTAATAATTGTATTTCTTGTGGGAAGCAAATAGCACATAAGGACTTTCACTCTTACTGTATTCCTTGCCTAGGCCCTGACCACGATTTTACTAGATGTTCATCGTGTTACCCTGCTGCAGTCATAACACTTGGGTTATCCTGCCGTCAGGCAGTCCCGCAGTCGGCCTGAGTTTCAAAGTCTTGGTCCAGCGTCGGTTGCTGTCGCTTCTTCCCTGACGTCAGTGCGCCAGGGGTATATAAGAGGCATCCAACGCCATTTTCTTCAGTCTTTCTTGCCGTGTGGTGCCCGAAGCAGAAGCAGTTCGCAAGTGCCGGTCGGCCGACACCTGAGATTTTCAAATCTAATTTCAGTCCGAAGTCTTCAATAAAGCTAAGTACCCCACTGGGGAACCTTTTCTTTCCTCAGTCCGATGTCAGAAAATAAGTTGTTATGTACCTACCATAACGTTCCATGTTAGTTGTCTTCTCTCGCCTTCTTTCTTGCTTGATGGGTTCGGAGCCAATCCTCGGCTCCGACTCGGCACTTGCTAAGCTCGAGAGTCACTTTTACCAGCTCAAGGCAGCCACATATCCCATGATGCAAGGCGGTAAGTACCCAGATCTCGTTTGATGACAAAGGGCAATAGCACCAAGCATAAATACTTCCCAAAGGAAGAAAGAAAGCCTACAGGATGAAAGAAGGACCAGTTCTGAATGGTCTTCAGCATAACAATCTCTTGTAGAAAGGTCTGTCCAGGCCTGGGGGAAGGAGGGAGGGTCGCAAGAAAGAAGGCGGGAGAAGACAACTAACATGGAACGTTATGGTAGGTACATAACTTCTTAATGTTAAGTTGTCAATCTCGCCTTCATTCTTGCTTGATGGGACCGCGTCCCTAGCACCTCTATCCTGGGTGGCTCAACGGAACAGACTCTTGAGGACTGTAGAGCCAAAACTGGCTCTGTCCCTGGAGGCCAAATCCAATTTGTAATGGGAAACAAAAGTATGAGGAGTGGCCCAAGTGGCCGCTGCACAACTAGTGTTTAAAGGAAGTCTAGCTTGAAAGGCTGTAGAAGTAGCTAAGCTCCTAGTTGAACGTGCTTTAGGTTTTGAGCACAGCTGTTTTCCCCTGAGCAGATAAATTTCAGAGATGACAGAAGACAGCCATCTACATAAGGTCACTTTAGAAACAGGAAGGCCTTTCCTGTTATCTGCATAGGAAACAAAGAGTTGATCGGATTTCCTAAATTGTTTAGTTCTGTCCAAATAATATCTGAGTTGGCGGTGGACATCAAGATAATGTAATTTTTGTTCCGATCTGTTTGAATAGTTTGGAAAAAATACAGGGAGTTCAATGGATTGATTCAAATTAGCCTTTGAGGCGGCCTTAGGCAAAAAGGTCGGATTAGTTCTCAATGATACTCTGTCCTTGTGAAAGACCAAATAGGGGGGTCGAACCGAAAGAGCTTGAAGTTCAGACACCCTCCTGGCCGATGTAATAGCTACTAGGAATAATGTTTTCCAAGAAAGAAATTTTAGGGAGCAAGAAACAGCTGGCTCGAAGGGGGGAAGAATCAAGGATGTCAGCACTAAATTTAGATCCCATTGAGGAGGAGGATTCCTGATTGGAGGCTTTAGCAGGAAAATTCCTTTCAAGAAGGCTTTACAAAGCCTATGGGACATGATATTGTGATCTGCGATCCCGACATGAAAGTTCGAGATAGCAGCCAGTTGAACTCTAACTGTGGAAGAAGAGGAGCCTGCATGAAAAATCTCCGCTAAGAAGTCCAAAACTGCCTGAACTGGGGCAGTGAAGGGATCGATATTCTTGGCTTTAGCCCAATAAGAAAAACGCTTCCATTTGCTTGTATAAATCCTCCTGGTAGAGGATTTTAAAGAAGCTACTATGATGTCTCTAACAGGGTTAGAGATCAAAGGAAGCCTGGCTAAGGAAGGAAGTGGAGCAACCATGCTGAGAGGTTGAGAGAAGGGATAGACTGGTGCAGCTGACCGGATTGGTGAACCAGAAGATCTGGCACTGGGTCCAGATGCCATGGCTGCACCAAAAGGTGACGATGGAGGAACGGAAACCAAATTTGTCGAGGCCAATAAGGAGCAATGAGAATCATTTTGGCTCTCAAAACGGTAGCTTTCTGGATAACCTGAGGGATTAGAGGAAAAGGAGGAAAGGCATAAAGAAGTCCCTGGGGCCAAACCTGGGTCAGAGCGTCTCTGGGGGGATGGCCTGACAGAGGGAAGAGAGAGAAGAAGTCTGGGCATTTGCTGTTTTGGGGAGTAGCAAAAAGATCGCAACATGGGCGACCCCATTCCAGAAAAATCTCCTCCACTACAGATTGCTTGAGAGACCACTCGTGAGGCATGAGAATAGCTCTGCTCAATCTGTCCGCTAAAATGTTGGTTTTCCCAGGGATGTGCGTTGCTACCAGAAACCGATGAGAGGAGATCGCCCATTGCCACAGTCTGAGCGCTTCGACACAAGGGGTAGGACTTGGTTCCGCCCTGTTTGTTGATATACCAAACTACAGACATGTTGTCTGTGTGGACTGCAATCGTCCCTACAGGAAGAGAGTCGTTGAGGGCTTGCAACGATAAAAGCACTGCTCTCATCTCTAGGACATTTATGTGCAGGTGGTACTCGAACGGTTGCCACGTCCCATGAACCATCCTGCCCTGATAATGCCCCCCCCACCCGATCAGGGAGGCATCCGTGGTGACAGTGGCTCCGGGGATGGGGTACAAAGTGTCTGCCTTGGTGAATCTGGGGAGAAGTGATCCACCAAGCAAGATGATTTTTGCAAATCTGTGTCACCAGAATTTGGTGACGACTGGAAGTTGTTGGTAAGACCACTGAGTGAACAACATCCACTGAAGAAGGCGCATGTAGAAGCGAGCCAGGGAAGAAGAGTAATGGCCGCAGCCATGAGACCTAATACTTTTAGAACCATTCTGGCCTGTACCTTCTTGTTGGCTAGAATGATCCTGACATGACTTTGAATGTCTGAAACTCTTTGGTCTGTAAGGGTAGCTGACATCCGAACAGTGTTTAAGTTTGCGCCTATGAAAGTAATAGACTGGCAGGGCAATAAGGATGACTTTTTGAAGTTGATCGAGATGCCCAAATGAAAACAAAGATTTATTGTGTAATCCCTGGCTTGAACAAGCTGATGCCTGGTGGTGGCTGACAGGAGCCAGTCGTCGAGATACGGAAACACCTGGAATCCTTTACGACTCAGGTGAGCCGTGACCACTGCCATGCATTTGGTGAACACTCTGGGGGGCTGTGGTGAGACCAAAGGGCAGGGCTCTGAACTGGAAATGACTGGACCCCAGCCGAAAGCGGAGAAATCTCCTGGAGCGTCTATGAATTTTTATGTGATAGTACGCATCCTGAAGATCTATTGAGCACATCCAGTTGTCCTTCTGCAAGAAGGGCAGAATCGACTGAAGAGTGACCATTCGAATCTTGTCTTCCTCACAGACTTGTTGAGTCTGCTGAGATCCAATATTGGTCTCCAGTCTCCCGTCTTTTGGGGACCAAAAGAACCTTGAGTAGATTCCGGCTCTGAATGGTCTGTTGTAACTGGCTGAATGGCTCTTTTTTGCAGTAGTTTTGAGACTTCCAACTCTGCAATTTCCCTTAGACCGGGTGGTACGTCTGGAAGGGAATTTGAGGGATAGAAAGGACTTTCCTCGAAAGGAATTTTGTAACCCTCGGATATGATCGACTGTACCCATCTGTCTTGAGTGAGAGAACGCCAGGCTTCTGGGTACAGTGATAGTCTTCCCCCGACTGCCTCCAAGGAGGGACGGCCGGGCAACATCTCAGGGATGCTGAAAATGCTTGTCAGAGAGAGACTCTCTGTTTCCCTGGTTTTGTGGACCCCCTCTGCCTCTAGAGCGGCGTCTGTTGTTGTTACCCCCTCTGCCTCTAGGGGTAAACTGACCACGTGACTCCTTGGGATTTGCGGAACCACATTTTGCCACCCTTCTGTCCTTTGGGATAAGGTCTAGAAGGGGTGGAAAAACGGACTCCTACGGCAGAAAGAGTTTTGCCGTCCTGCTCACACCTGGTCAACGTTTCCTTCACTTGAGGGCCAAACAGAGCTGACCCATCAAAGGGAGAGTTTGTGAAGGACGCCTTAAAGGGATCTGCAAAATTACATAGTCGCATCCAGGCTTGGCGTCTAAGAGCCACACCTGTACTCGGCCCTACTCGCTCCATCAGCAGCATATGATATAAGCCGCATGGAGGAGTTTGCAATGGAGTTAAGGGTTCCTAGCTGCGAAGCAATTTTTTCCTGAGCCCCCACAGCTGTAGGATCCTGCACAACTTCACCTAGCTCCTTAAGGATATCCCTTTGGAGTCTGGTGAAGTGACAAAGATAGTTCAGCTTAACGATAGCAAAGGTCGCTGAAGAAAACATCCGCTTACCATATCTATCCATGGTCCTAGAGTCCTTATTAGGAGGATGGACAGGTACGGAAGGATCTGCAAGTTCCTTCTTGGTGGCAGCCGCCACCACCATGGCATCAGCGGGGACACCTTTTGTAAGGAATTGCTTGTCCGACGGGGCAGTAATAAATTTAGAAGGCCTCCTAGGGACAGGCTCTACAGAGTCAGGAGCAGTCCACGCCTTTCGTGCAATAACCTGCATAAGGGAGTCGAAAGGCGGAGACACCCAGGAGGTGGAGGGCCGAGATCCAAACGCCTCCAGGTATACTGACTCATCCTCAGAGGGATTGTTGGTGGGCCAGTTTCCCCTCTGTCTAAGGAGTTCTAGGATGTCTGAGAAGGAGACATTCTCAGAGGGGATCTTGGGGATCCCTCTGACTCATCTAAGTCAGTATCCAAGTGATAGACTCGGGGAGTCTACGTGTTTCCTCTTACAAGTCCTCTTCCGCGGAGGATCACCCGACAAGTCAGGAGAATCCTCAGAAGAGGGGGATATTCCCAGTGGGGAAACCTGAGGCGGAGGATCTCTGGGTCCGGGAGCAAGAGAAGTGGCAGAGATGTCAACAGGCACTATAGAGGGAGGAGCTAAGGGAACAGACTGCTGGCTGAGTCCAGAGGCCAGCACACTCTTCATCACGTCGAAGGCTCCCCTCCCAGGGAGGTCCGAGAGAACCCGCTCCGAAGAGCTAGGAACTCCAGGACCCACCGAAAAGGAAGGCTCCAAGGCAGATGTCGGAGCCGAACTCACCAAGGCCGAGGCTCCAAGGGGAAGAGCGGGGTCAGACAAGGGTCCGATGCCACTCACCCCCTCAGAGAAGACCCCACCGAATCCCTCTAAGGAAGGTCTCGAAGAGGAGATAAGAGTAGAGGCTGAAGGAGCAGAAGGGGGTATCTGTCCCTCAGCCGTAGCAGAAACTATTCCCAAAGACTCCAACTCCAAACTCTGGGGTAGAGTCGAAGGAGGAACTGCAATGGGGTGTGGACTAATAGTCGTCTGCTGAGACGGACTATGTAGCATTTGGGCCAGTGCCTGCGACTTTAGTAGTCTACTGACCACTTTCTCCAAATCATGGTCAGAAAGCCTGGATGACCTTGAAGATCGGCTCCGATGGCTCCGCCCGAGAGGAGAGGCGAGCCGAAAGTATCGGCTCCAAGGAAGGGACCTAGACCTCTTCCTCGAAGGAACCATCGGAGCCGATGAAAATACTGAAACTGTCGGAGCCGACAACTTATCGGCACCGACAGGTAGCTTCGATGTATCGGCTCCAGCCGGAGCCGATACGGCCATAAATGTAAGGGTGTCGGAGCCGATCGGAGCAGACACCGATGCCTGGGCCACATGGTGGTCGGAACCGATCGGAGCTGACACCGAAGTGGTCGAACCAGTCGGCACCGATAGCCATCGGCGCCGGCGATTAGGTAACCCAGAATCGGCTCCAGCCGGAGCCGATCTCGACTCTGAATGAGTCGGAGCCGAGGCCACAGGCTTGGACACAGAAGCCTGGGCCTTGGAAGACTTAGAAGTCTTAGATGGGGCCGACTTAGCCGGAGAGCCCTCCGGCTTAAGAAGGCCCCTCAAAATCAGTTTATTTCTTCTTTCCTGCAGGACTCTCTGGCTAAAAGAATGACATATAGCACAGGAGTTCTGCAGGTGAAGAGGCCCCAGACAGTACAGGCAAGAAGTGTGACCGTCTGTCAGAGACATCTTCTGACAGCACGAGTCACACTTCTTAAAGCCTGAGACCCTTTCTTTAGACATGGTGTAAAACACACACACACACACCAGTCCAAGAAATAAAATTAGATATACCAAAAGGTATCACTAACAGACACACACACACCCTAACAGGGGGGGGATGGGATGGGTTTTAGTCTGACTAAAAGTTTAGAGGAGACAGGGAAATTTTCTGTCAGAAAGGAATTAAAATTAAGTTAAAACTAATAATTTAAGTTTTTTTTGTAAAAAGGGGCTAAAATAGTAAAGTAATAATTCACTTACCAGGAGCTGGTAAAAGAAGGACCTCATCAGCGAAGCGGCAAACGAGATCTGGGTACTTACCGCCTTGCATCATGGGATATGGGGCTGCCTCGAGCTGGTAAAAGTGACTCTCGAGCTTAGCAAGTGCCGAGTCGGAGCCGAGGATCGGCTCCGAACCCATCAAGCAAGAATGAAGGCGAGATTGACAACTTAACATAGTTAACAATTGCATTTCTTGTGGGAAGCAAATACCTCATAAGGACTTCCATTCTTACTGTATTCCTTGCCTAGGCCCAGACCACGATGTCACAGTGAAACACGATGAACATCATAATCTTTTCCATTTTTCTGAATAGGATTTTCTAGTACTAGGCCTTCTGGCCTCCAGGATGATGTCCAGCACCTGTTTGCTGATGGTGTATTTAGGGGATAAGCCAGGCTGCAAGGTTCAGGGTTTGTAGCTGTGGATACAAAATCTGTCCCTCCTGCTGGCACAGCAGGGAGAGGATCTGATGTAGGTGCAAGGGTGGCACTCCTGTCAGACTGCATATGAGTGGGTACCAGTGCTGGCGTTGTCAGTCTGGGGCAATAAGGATTGTCCTTGGTCTGTCCTGTTTGATCTTGAGTAGTACTTTTGAGAGGAGGAGTTCCAAAGTCTTGGTCCGGCGTCTGTTGCTGTCGCCTCTTCCCTGACGTCAGTGCGCCAAGGGTATAAAAGATGCAACTGACGCCATTTTCTTCAGTTTTTCTTGCTCCAGATGTTAGATGCCCCCAGATTGGAAGGCTGAAAAGATAAAAATATTCCAAACAACCATGCATATATTACTATAAACATTTCCTTCATCTACAAGCAAATACACCACACAAGTTGTATAGAGTTGAATAGTACAGAATAGTCCCAGCAAAGAGGGGGATGGTAGGTGGGTAACCTGGACTGCAACCTTGAATACACTCGAACATCTACATTTATGGTAGGTACACAACTGTACTATGTTCATCGTGTTTCAGTGTTGCAGTCATTACACTTGGGTAGAATCCCAAAGCTGAGGTTGGGTGGCTGGGTCTAGATTGGATTTGTCGAGGCTAACAAGCCCTGCAGAACTGCAGTGGCAAAGCCTGCTCTGGATTTGGAGTACAGAGGTAGGTGGTAGTGCTAGGTAAAAGTGTGCACTGAGATCCAGGTTGCAGCTTCTAATATGTCTTTGGTTGGTACCCCTCTGAGGAAAGCTGCTGAAGTGGCTGCTGCTCTGGTAGAGTGAGGCCTAATGCCCTTAGGCACAGATTTGCCATGTTGTGCATAACAGAAGCGGATGCAGTGTCCTATCCATTTTGAGATTGTCCGCTTTGTAGTAGGTTTTCCTTGTGATCCTGCAGCATATGCTACAAACAGTTGCTCAGTTTTTCTGAAAGCTTTTGTTTTGTCCAAGTAAAATTGTAGCTGCCTGTGTATATCCAAAGCGTGCAGAAGTCTTTCCCCTTTATTCTGGAGATTTGGGTAGAAAGTAGGCAAATGAATGGTTTGGTTTAAGGACACATTGGAGACCACTTTTGGCATGAATGTTGGGTTCGTCCAAAGAGAAACCCTGTCCTGATGAAAAATGAGGAAAGGTTCCAACGGCCATCAATGCCTGTAAGTCTGAGACTCTTCTTGCTGAAGTTATTGCTAGGAGCAGAGCAGTTTTCCATGACAAGAATTTTAGATCAGCTGTGCTGGCTGGTTCAAATGGAGTTAGTGTTAGTTTTTCTAAAACAAAATTGAGGTCCCAAGTAGGTACTGGTGCTCTCCTAGGGGTCTTATATTCTTTGCCCCTCTGAGGTACTGTCTTAGTACAGGATGTAAAAAAATAGGAGGATCCGTATAGTAATGAGCTGAAATGGCAGAGGCATGGATTTTAATAGAAGAAAAAGATAGGCCCTTGTCCAACATCTCAGTCAGGTATTGTAAAATTTGAGGCATATTAGGGACCAGTGGGTCAAGACCTTGTGCCTGGTTCCAAGCACAGAATCTCTTCCATTTTTCTGCACAAGATTTCCTTGTGCTGGGTCTCCTGGCTTCCAAAATTACATCCATAACAGCTTTAGAGAGAGGTGCAGACTGAGTGGCTACATTATCCGCCATGCTGCCAGGTTTAAGGTTTTGAGTTGACTGTGCAGAATCTGATTGTTTTGCTGAGTCAGAAGATGTGGGATTTGAGGAAGAGGCCAAGGTGTGTCTTGGGACAAAGTCTTTAGGATTGGGTACCAGTGCTGGCGTGGCCAGTCTGGTACAATGAGAATCACTTTTGGCCTCTCTTGTCTGACTTTTAGAAGCACCTTGGTGAGAAGAGGCATCGGAGGGAAGGCATAGCCTGTCTGGTTTGTCCAGTTGAAAGATATAGCATCCACTTTCCATGCTTGACAGTGATAAGTCCTTGTGCAAAATTTCTGTAATTGGCAATTGTGAGGGGAGGCAAATAGATCTATGTCTGGGCGTCCCCATTCCCTTGTTATGTTGAACACTTGTGGATTTTAGCTTCCATTCGTGAGGATCCATGAGATTTCTGCTTAGTTCGTCTGCCAGTGTATTTTTTGTTCCTGGCAGGAATTGTGCTTGCAGATGTACCTGGTAAGTCAGTGCTGTGCTCCACAAAGACATGGCTTGTCTGCATAGGGAGTAGGAATGTGTGCCCCCTTGCTTGTTTATGTACAACATAACTGCGGTATTGTCCGTCTTTATTAATAATTGTCCTGGATGTATTAGGTCCTTGAAGGGTGTGAGGGCATTCTATACAGCTAGCATCTTTTTTTGATTGATGTGAAGATGCATTCGTTCCTTGGGCCAAGTGCCCTGGTTACATTTTCCTGCCATATGTGCTCCCCAGGCATAATCCGATGCATCCGTTGTTACTGTCTGCCTGGCTGTAGGTAAGGTGAAAGGCTGTCCCTTGTTGTGGTGACAGGCCTGGGACCACCATCGAAACTCCTGTTGTAGGCAAGGACTCAAGGTTATGATTGTCTCTAGGCTGTGACAATGCTGAGTCCAAACACTTTTAGATATCATTATAGTTTCCTCATATGCAGTTTGGCATATGGAATTAGTAGAATGCAAGAAGCCATGAAACCCAGGGCCTGCAGAATTTTTCTTGCAGGAAGCTGGGTCTTTGTTGCCATCATCTGAAAGTAATGCGTCAGTTGCCTTTGTTGGTCTGGCGTGAGATAAGCCATCTGGGTAGTTGTATTTAAGCTTGCACCCAGGAATATTATCTCTTGAAAGGGCACTAGTTTTGATTTCTTTTCGTTTAATGTGTACCCTAGGCAAATTAGTAATCTTTTTACAAACTCCAGCTGCTGTAGAAGAATGTCCTTGCTCTCTGCGTGAATAAGGCAGTCGTCCAAGTAGGGATATATTTGAATTCCTTTTTGCCTGCAAAATGCAATTACTGGTGCCAGGCATTTTGTGAAGACCCTGGGAGCAGTAGATAAGCCAAAGGGCAGTGCAGAGAATTGGTAATGCATTGAGCCTGCTATAAATCTGAGGTATATGCCTCCTTGAGATCCAAAGTAACTAGCCAAGCCTCTTTGCCCAGCATGGGCAAGAGTTGTTGTAGTGTTAACATTTTGAATTTTGGAACATCCAGGAAAGTATTTAGGATTGACAGGTCCAGTATTGGTCTCTATGCTTTATCCTTTCTGTGTACTAGGAAAAGGCGCGAGTAAAATCCTTGGCCTTGTTCTTCTTCTGGAACTTTTTGAATAGCTCCCATATCCATAAGAGCTGCAATCTGTTTTTGTGCCTCTGCCCATTGGTTTTGTGGCAAGTCTTTTTTTTTTTTTTTTTTTTATTTTAACATTTGTTGACCGGGAAAGTCCGACTAGGTTCCACAGATCCTGTTTTCAGCGGAGGCCTGGGGAGAAATGCTCCAGAAGCATGTCTTTAGAATGTGGGAGGAAACTGGAGTACCCGGAGGAAACCCACGCGAACGCAGGGAGAACATGCAAACTCCACACAGAAGGCACCCCAGCCGAGAATCAAACCAGAGAACCTCTTGCTGTGAGGCAACAGCATTAACCACTGCACCACCCGAGTTTGGCATACCTTTTGGTTTTGGAAGCGTGTGGAAGTGGAACCTGTACTCTTGAGAAACTATATTCAACACCCATTGGTCTTGGGTGATCATGTGCCAATTTTTTGAGAAAAGTGCTAGCTTTCCCCCCTAGGGGTGCTGTCAACTGGTAAGAGCTTGGCATTTGCAGAGGGAAGTCATTGTGACTGTTTTCTATAAGGTTGTGACTTGTCTTTTCCTCCTTTGGGGGCAGTAGCACCCCATTGTTTAGGTCTGTAAGAGCCTTGGGGCGGAGATCTGCCTCTGGGGCGTCTGGACCTGCCTCTTTGTGGCCTGTCTGACACTGGAAAGAACCAATTTTTTGAAGGCCAGTTCCTGCTGAATCTAGGTGGCTGAACCTGTAAGAAATCTTTCAGTTTGCATTGATTTTGCTTTAGCCTCCATTTTCTTTAAAACCTCTTCTGCCTTAACACCAAACTAAGTATCATGCTGTAGTGGAGCATCCAATAATTTCATTTTAACATGGTCAGGTAAACTTTGTTCTTTCAACCAACCATGTCTTCGAATAACTGAGCCTGTAACTGTGGCTCTACAAGAAGCCTCTAATGAATCAAAACCACATTGCAGAGTATGCTTTCCCACTTGTTCAACTGCATGCAATAAATCCTGCATTTCTTTACAGTCAGGACCTTCTATATTTGTAACCATTTTCTGCTTTAACAATGACATGAGATATTGCTGATATTTAAGCATGTGAAACTGACAGTTTAAAGCTCTTACAACTAAAGTAGCAGAAGTGTAAACTTTTTCCCCCATCTGTCCAGAGCTCTGGAATCCCTATCTGAGGGGACAGGATTTTTGGCAGTGGAAGCTTTAACCCCTTTTGGGCCCTGAGAAATAGTTTCTGGGTCCGCAGCTGGGTTTTTGTAAAGAAATTTATGAGAGTCAGGGACCTGGTAGTACCGGTCAGGCTTTACTGGTGCAGGGGGTAAAGAATCTGGAGACAGACTGGATTCAGAAAAAAACATCAACAATATCAAGCACAGGGGGGATAGCCAAGGGCCTTTGCTGAGGCAATAGAAGGAAATCTCTGAGCCTTTTCTTGGATTCTGAGTAATCCTGGCTCTCCCACTGGAAATGTTCCCTCATGGTGTGCAAGGTTTCCCCAAAAGAGTAATTCTCAGGCGGTGAGGCTGAAGGAATGGACTCTTCAGCATCAGAGTCCTAAATAGGGAGGGAGAGAATAGCCCTGGTCAGATGAAGAATCAGAAGAAATGGAAACCTGATCAGAGGAATCATAATCAGAGTACTGCCTAGGACTTTTGTCAGGAGGGGGATGGGAGCCCCTGATTAAAGTAATAAGGTCTTCGGCCATTTTAAGCATCTGTTTCTTAGGCATGGATGACTGTTCTGGAGAATGCTGCACCTGTTTCTTTGTCTTTAATGGTGTTTTTGACTTGGCCTTTGCTGCTGTAGTAGCTTTAATTGTAAGCTGTGAAGGTCTGAAAACACCCTCAGAAGCCAGTGCCTGGTCAGCGGCTCCGGACCCATCTGAGGGTATATTTTCCGTAGGCCCAATACCTTGAGTTTCCACAGGCCTCGGTGTCTCCTCTTGGCTGTCAGTTGCGGCCTGTGGCTCTGAGGTAGAGGGTGCCAGGGTCTGCGAAAGCGCCTCACTTAGAACCGGCTAACCGGCGACTGGCCTAGAAGAGGCTTTGTCATCGGTTTTGGACCTCGGATGCCTGTCTTCTTCTTTGTCTTTGCGTTTCTTATACATTCCGGTCGTCGGTTGTTCAGATGGCATAATGTAATTAAATCTTTGCCCAAAATAATTTAATGCAAAATCAAACCGTTTAATAGTGTGTTTATTAAATCTAGCACAAAACCGACAACTAGTGACGTCTTGGTCAGGGCCTAGGCAAGGAATGCAGTAAGAGTGAAAATCCTTATGAGGTATTAGCTTCCCACAAGAAATACAATTATTAACTTTTACTGACATCGGTCTGGAGCAAGAAAAAGTTTCCCCAACGGGGTACTTAGCTTTATTGAAGACCGGTTCTGAAATTCAAATTTGAAAATCTCAGGAGTTGGCCGACCGGCACTTGCGAACTGCTTATGCTTCGAGCACCACGCGGCAAGAAAGACTGAAGAAAATGGCGTCGGTTGCAACTTTTATACCCCTGGCGCACTGACGTCAGGGAAGAGGCGACAGCAACCGACGCTGGATCAAGACTTTGGAACTCAGGCCAACTGCGGGTCACCTGCCAGCAGGATAACCCAAATGTAATGACTGCAACAGTGAAACACAATGAACATCAGTCTGAAGTAGAAACCCTGTCCCCTTTGCTCTATTGGAACAGGTTGAAAAGCCCTGATACTGAAAAAAGAAAGTACTTGCTTTTGAGCCTCTGCCCACTGGTTTGGAGGAAGGACTGGCAACCCGCTTGGTGTTGGCAGTGAGTGGAAGTAGAATCTGTATCCCTGGGATACAGTGTTTAGGACCCATCGGTCCTGGGTAATGGACATCCACTCTTTTTTGCATGCAGGGCGAGTTTTCCTCCTAGGGGTGTAAGCACTTTGGCATAGCTGGGAAGGATGCTAGACAAGTCACTGTGAACTTTTCCATAAGGGGGTGGCATACCACTCCCTCTTTTTGAGGTGGAAGCACTCCATTGTTTAGATCTCTACATACCCTGAGACTGTAGCCTTGGTGGTCTGTTGCCCCTGGGTTTGGACTGAGAAGGCCTGGGAGGGACTGGAAAACACCAGTTTTTAGAAGGCCAATGCCTGCTAAATCTAGCTGGCTGCACCTGTAAGAAATCTTTAACTGTTTGCAAAGATTTAGCTTTTTCCTCCATCTTTTTAAGAACTACTTCTGCTTTTGTGCCAAACAAACGTTCCTGGTGTAATGGAGCATCTAGTAATTTTGCTTTGACATGGTCTGGCAAATTTGTTCCTTTACCCATGCATGCCTTACCAGTACAGACCCAGCGACCGCAGCCCTGCAAGATGCTTCTAAGGCATCAAAGCCACACTGCAAAGAATGTTTACTAACTTGGTTTGCAGAATGTATTAACTCTTGTAAATCTTTATTATCTGTAGAATCTGGAAGCAACAGCATTTTTTGTTTAACTAGTTCCATAATATGTTGCTGGTACTTCAACATGTGAAACTGGCAATTCAAAGCCCTGATGGCAAGAGTTGCAGAGGTATATACCTTTTTACCCAATCTTTCTAAAGCTCGAGAATCCCTGTCAGAAGGGGTAGGGTTTTTGGCTGTAGTAGCCTTAATGCCTTCAGGTCCCTGGGAAATGGTCTACAGATCCGCAGTGGGATTCTTAGAGAGAGATTTGAAAGAGTCAGGTACTCTGTAGTACCTGTCAGGCTTTCCAGGATCTGGTGGTAAAGTATCCGGAGTAAGACTGGATTCCATGAAGATGTCATCTACAATATCCAGGACATGGGGTATAGCAAGAGGTCTGTGCTGGGGCAAGTCTAAAAATTCTCCGAGTCTCTTTTTGGACTGAGAGTAGTCCTGGCATTCACAGCGGAAATGATCTCTTAAGGTATGCAAGGTTTCACCAAAAGAAAAGTCCTCTGGAGGGGAGGCAGAAGGAACAGAATCTTCTGCATCTGAATCCACATAGGTAGATATGGGTATGTCCTGGAAATCAGAGGGATCAGTATCATGGTTTGTAGAGTCTGAAGGAAAATCTATTCTTTGTCTTTTAGAGGGGGAAGGCTGGCTCCCCCTAATTAAAGTTATAAGGTCTTCAGCCATTCTAAGCATTTGTTTCTGTGGGATGGAAGCTTGAGCGTGCACTTTGGTCATCGGTTTTCTAGGCGTAGTGCGAATTCTGGGCCTAAGAAACTCAGTAATTTTAGTAAAAAACAAAGTTGTTGGTTGAATACGAACATCGGAAGGTCGGAATAAACCCTCAGAAGCCGTTGCCTGCACAGCTGCTCCGAACCCATCCAAGGTAGAGACATGCACACGTTCCATAGTCGAAGAAGCATCTCACGGCATACCAGACTCCGAATGGGTCTGAGCAGTGGCCTGGGAATTAGTAGAAGTGGGTATCAGGGGCTGCGAAAGCACCTCAATGAGTACCGGCGGACTGGCGGCTAGCTTAACGGAAGGATCATCGGCAGTTTTGAACCTATGCAGTCTGTCTCTGTCTTTATCCTTACGTTTTTTCGGAAGATCGGAAGTCGGATGGCTTATGGAAGCCATTTCGGAATACGAAGAAAGAGCGAAAGAATTTAGCGACAAAGATAGTCCAATGACAAATAATTTGGGCGTTAAACAAGGCAAAAAACCTACAGTGAGGAACGTCGTGGTCTGGGCATAAACAGATGATGCAGTAAGAATGAAAATCTCTGCGAGGTATTTGCTTTCCACAGGTGAGACAAATGTTAACTTTTTCTGACATCGGTTATAGCAAGAAAAAAGGATCCCCAATGGGGTACTTGGCTTTAGAAGACTTCAGGTTTGAAACTAGAAAAACAAAAATTTCAGGAAGCGGCCGACCGACACTTGCGAACTGCTAATGCTTCGGGCTCCCACACAGCAAGAAAAGCTGATGTAATGGCGTCGGCTGCATATTTTATACCCACGACAAACTGACATCATAGAAGAAGCAAAGTACAGTTTTGTACCTACCATAAATGTAGATGTCCGATAGGAATGCATCTGCAGTCCTTACAAATGGGTTGTCCTGTCGTCAAGCAGCCCTTCGGTCGGCCGGATTCCAAAGTCTGGGTCTGGCTTCGGCTGGTGTCGCACTTCACCCGACGTCATTGCGGCAGTTCTTCGGGTATAAAGGCATCAGCCGACGCCATTTTCCTCAGTGTTTCTTGCCCCAGATGCCAGGTGCCCTCTTGGATGGCTAAATTTGGATAAATGCCAAAGTTTCCAAATAGTAGAGAGCAAACACATAAAATAAGCATGTATGTACATATATACAAACAAATACACCATAATAGATCCCCCCCAAGCTAGCTGAAGGTTGGCAAATACCCTAGGAGTACCTCAGAGGGAAGGAGGAGGGTAATCCTGACTGCAGATGCATTCCTATCAGACATCTACATTTATGGTAGGTACAAAACTGTACTATGTCCTTCAAGGATGCATCTGCAGTCCTTACAAATGGGTAGAATACCATAGCTAAACTAGGGGAGGAGGAAAGAGTAGAGATTATGGTGTAGTTAGGATCCCTTGCAAAACAGCAGTGGCAAAACCTGCTCGGGATTTAGAGTATAGAGGTAAATTGTAATGCTTGGCAAATGTATGCACGGAGGTCCAAGTAGCAGCCTCTATAATGTCCTTGGTAGCCACTCCTCGTAAGAAAGCTGTGGTAGTGGCTGTAGCCCTTGTGGAGTGAGGCCTGATGTTCTCTGGAGTTTTCTTTCCATGGTAGGAGTAACAAAATCTAATGCAATTTCCTATCCATTTGGAGATTGTCTGTTTTGAAATTGTTTTTTCTTCCTTTCCTGTTGCATATGCTACCAGAAGCTGGTCAGTTTTTCTATTGTTTTTTGTCCTGTCCAGGTAGTAGCGTAATTGTCTATGTACATCCAAGGTATGCAAGAGTCTTTCTCCCCTGTTATGGGGGTTGGGGAAGAATGTAGGTAGGTGGATAGCCTGATTTAAAGAGACTCTGGATACCACCTTAGGCATAAATGTAGGATTTGTTCTCATGGACACTCTATCTTGATGGAAGATCAGGAAGGGTTGCACTGCCATTAATGCTTGTAGTTCAGAGACCCTTGTTGCTGAAGTTATTGCCAGCAGGAAAGCAGTCTTCCAGGATAAGTATTGTAATTCTGCTGTTGCTGCTGGTTCGAAAGGGGGAAGTGTCAATTTTTCTAGCACAAAGTTCAAGTCCCATGCTGGCAATGGAGGTTTCCTGGGGTTTCACATTTTTAATTCCTCTCAGAAACTGTCTGAGCAGAGGATGAGAGAAGACAGGAGGATCCAAGCTGTATTCTGCTGAAATAGCTGATGCATGTATCTTGATGGAAGAATAGGACAGGCCTGTATGGAAGAGCTCTGCCAAGTACTCCAGGATGTTGGCTATGTTCACCAGTGCCACATTTTGCCCCTTTGCAGTACTCCAAATGAGATATCTTTTCCATTTTGCTGCATAATTCTTTCTTGTTGAAGGTCTACGAGCCTCCAGGATTATGTTTTTAACCCTTTGGGATAAATCTGGGTTAATTGCTGTTATGTAATGTTCCAGGCAGTTAGCTGCAGAGTTTTCAGGTTTGGATGCAGGATGTTGTAGTTGTTCTGTGTTAACAGTAATGGGATCAGGGGCAGTGTCCATATTTGTTCCCGAGACATGTTCCTTAGCAATGGATACCAATGTTGTCTTGGCCAGTCTGGAGCTATCAGAATTATCTTCGGACGTTCCTCTTTGATCTTCAGAAGCACCTTGTGCATCAAAGGAAGTGGTGGGAATGCGTATGCTGTCAGGTTTTTCCAACTGAAAGATAGGGAGTCCACCTTCCAAGCAAGTGGGTGGTACGTCCTTGTGCAGAATTTCTTTAGCTGGTGATTGAGTGGGGATGCAAACAAGTCTATTTGTGGTAATCCCCATTTTCTTGTGATGGCTTTGAAGATGTCCGGATGCAGCATCCATTCGTGGGCATCTGTGGTAGTTCTGCTTAATATGTCTGCTAGAATGTTTTCCTTCCCGGTACAAAACTTGCTTGTAACTGAATGTTGTAGCTCAGAGCCACATCCCATAGGTCCAGTGCCAGCCGGCATAGAGGGTATGAATGTGTGCCTCCTTGTTTGTTGATGTACCACATAACTGTGGTGTTGTCTGTCCTTATCAACTGACCTTCTTGGAGAAAAGGTCTGAATGACTGGATTGCCAATTTTACTGCCATCATTTCCTTTAGATTTATGTGCAGGTGTAGCTGGTCTTGAGTCCATAAGCCTTGAATGCACTTGCCCAGCATGTGTGCCCCCCAACCGAGGTCTGAGGCATCTGTCGTGATGGTTTGTCTTGGTTGACTGTTGCAGAAGGGCAATCCTGTGTTTGATTGACAGGCCTGAGCCCACCATAGGAACTCTTGCTTCAGGCATGGGATTATTGGAATTTTGGCTTCTAGGCTGTGCTCGTGTTGGGACCACAAATTCTTTAGGTACCACTGTAGCTTTCTCATATGCAGTCTGGCATGAGGGACCAGTATTATGCAGGATGCCATGTAGCCTAGAGCTTGTAGCACTTTCCTTGCAGTTAGATGGTGCTGCTTTGTTAATGCCAAGAAGTAGAGAGGTAGTTTCTCTTTCTTTTCTGCAGTTAGGAATGCCATTTGTTTTGGTGTCCAGCTCTGCACCCAGAAAGGTTATTCTTTGGGATGGAATCAGCCTCGACTTTTTTATATTGACTGTATATCCCAGGGCTTGCAGCAGGTAAATGACTCTTTGTAAGTCTTCTGTTAGCTTGCTTTTGTTGTCCGCTTGTATCAGGCAGTCGTCCAGGTAGGGATAAATTTGAATCCCCTGAAGTCTGCAATAAGCGATTACTGATGCCAGGCATTTCGTGAACACTCTGGGCGCAGTAGATAAGCCAAAGGGCAATGCTGAGAATTGATAATGCTCTGATCCTGCAAGAAATCTGAGGTATCTTCTGCAAATTGGTCGTATGAGGACGTGCAGGTATGCCTCCTTGAGATCTAGAGTTACCAGCCAAGACTCCTTGCCCAGCATGGGAAGAAGCTGCTGTAGGGTCAGCATTTTGAATTTTTGAACAATGAGGAATGTGTTTAAAGCGGACAGGTCTAGAATAGGCCTCCATTTATTTTCTTTTCTTGGTACCAGGAAGAGTCTGGAGTAAAATCCTTTTCCTTGCTCCGTAGATGGTACCTTTTCCACAGCTCTCATTCTTAATAATTGAGATATTTGTTTTAGAGCTTCTGTCCTTTGAGTAGGTGGTAGGTTTGGCATTCCTCTCTTTCCTGGTAGAGTATGGAAATGGAACCTGTAACCTTGGTCTATAGTTTGCAAAATCCATTTTTCTCTTGTGATGCAATGCCAGTTCTTTGAAAATAAGGTTAGCTTTCCGCCTAAGGGTGCTTCTAATTGTTCCCTGGTATGTGCCACCGCCAAGTCACTGTGATTGAGTTGTTGTAGTGGTGGTGGTTGCATCCGTGCCTTGCTGGTTGTTACCTTGCCACTGGCGTCCCCTGTAGGCACCCCTGGATTGGTTTCTGCCTCTAGAAAGTCTATTCCTGCCTCTTTGTGTCTTAGAGGAGTCCGGAAAGGACCAATTTTTGGAGGGCCAGTTCCTGCTAAACCTTGGAGGTTGAACCTGTAAGAAATCTTTCACTGTTTGTACAGATTTTGCCTTCTCTTCCATCTTTTTTAGTACCTGCTG